>NC_080561.1:42563563-42863563 GCF_030253575.1 Rhododendron vialii | reverse complement strand
CGTGGCCGTGATTCTGGGTTCGGTGGTCGTGGTTGTGATTCTGGAGACAGTGGTCGTGGTTTTGGTCGTGACTCTAGTTTTGGTACTCGTGGAGGTCGCATATTCGGGGGGGGGGGGGGGTGGCCGTGGTCGCGGCCGAGATTCCAGGTTTTGTACTCATTGTCGGGGAACCAATCATACAGTGAAGTTCTTTCTGTTATGATCTTCATGGTTTCCCTCAGGCTCATCAGATTGCTATCTCTCAGGATGCTGCTGGACAGCTTACTCATTCTTCTGCCGACAATGTGGTGACTATCTTTGCCCGGAGTACCGGCGCCTTGTGTCATTTCAGTCTTAAGCCGCGGGTTCTTCCTCCACTGCTACGCTTGCTCAGAAAGGTCCATCCGTTGCTTGTGTTGCATCTTCCTCCACTTTTACTCCTTGGGTTATTGATTCTGGTGCCTCTGATCATATGACTGGTACTTCTACTCTGTTTTCTCGTCGTCAGTCTATTGGTAAACCATCTCATGTTACCTTAGCAGATGGTTCTACCACAGAACTTACCGGTTTAGGTTCTGTTCCTGTCACTTCATCTCTTATTTTGGACTCTGTGTTACATGTTCCTAGTTTTCCATTTAATCTTATGTCGGTTAGTAAACTTACAAAGTTCTTAAACTGTTCCGTCACATTTCTTCGTCATGGTTGTGTGTTTCAGGATCTGAAGACGGAGAGGAAGATTGGTGGGGGTACTGAATGTGGCGGCCTATATTACTTTGCCAATGACATCTATCCTGCGTCTGCTGCCCTTCGGTCATCAGTATCACCATATCAACAACATTGTCGTCTGGGTCACCCTTCTCTTTCAAATTTGAAGTGTCTAGTTCCATCATGTAGCAATATTAAAGATTTGCAATGTGAGGTCTGTGAGTTCAGTAAACACCGTCGAGTATCCTTTTATCCTAGGATTGAGCTTCGTGTGTCGCGTCCTTTTCAGTTAATACATTCGGATATTTGGGGTCCTATTCATGTTCCCACTATCGCTGGTTTTCAATATTATGTTATTTTTGTAGACGATTTCTCTCGTATTACATATCTTTATCTTATGAAAACAAGATCAGATGTCTTCTGTTTTTAAGTCATTTTATACCGAAAATAAAGACTCAGTTTGATACTTGCATTCGTATACTTCGTTCAGATAATGCACGTGAATATTTTCATAATGCTCTTTCTCGCTTTTTTGATGATCACGGAATACTTCACCAGTCTTCTTGCGCTCGGACTCCACAACAAAATGGGGTTGCTGAACGTAAGATCAGGCACATATCTGAGGTTATGCGTGCCATGTTAATACAGATGCAAGTCCCTAAATCTTATTGGAGTGATGCTGTTCTTACAGCATGTTACTTGATTAACCGTATGCCCTCCACTGTTCTTGGTGGTCAGATACCTCACACAATTTTATTTCCTGATCATCCTCTCCACTCATTACCCCCTCGGGTATTCGGGTGCACATGTTATGTTCATGCACTCTATCCTGATCGGGGCAAACTTGACCCCCGGTCCATCCGGTGTGTCTTTCTTGGTTATTCACGCACTTAAAAAAGGTATAAGTGTTACTCACCCTCTCTTCGTCGTCACTTTGTGTATGCTGATGTCACATTTAATGAGTCATTGCCCTTCTTCTCGGGTACACTTGAGTCTGAGTATGTCCTTTTTGAATCTGAGTATGTTATTCCTATAGATGTTCCTCCTATTCCTGTGTCACCCATGCAGGTATATGTTCGTCGGCGACATGTATTAGCAGCCCCACCGGCGCCTACCTCTGCGCCTCCTTCGTCCCCAGATCCGGTTCCTCCATCACCACCACTACCACCATCACCTCCTATCGCTCTTCGCAAAGGTATTCGGTCTTGCACGTTTCATCCTATTGCTCGGTTTGTTTCCTATGATCATCTGTCTCCATCTCTTCGTGCTTTTACTACTTCTGTTTCTTCCATTTCTGTTCCTAACAATGTTCAAGAGGCCTTATCTGTTTCTGAGTGGCGGACAGCTATGGAGGCTAAGATGTCTGCTCTTCATGACAATGGCACTTGGGCGTTGGTTCCTCTTCCGCCAGGGAAGTCTACCGTTGGATGTCGATGGGTATTTACAATCAAGTATAATCCAGATGGCTTGAACGGTACAAGGCCCGTCTTGTGGCCAAAGGCTATACTCAGACATATGGAGTTGATTATGCGGAGACTTTCTCTCCGGTTGCCAAAATTGCCTCTGTTCGAGTTCTTATTTCTATGGCTGCCAATCTTGGTTGGCCCTTATTTCAGTTGGATGTCAAGAATGTGTTTCTACACGGTGATCTACTCGAGGAGGTGTATATGGAACAACCTCCTGGGTTTGTTGCTCAGGGGGAGCGTTCTCAGGTGTGTTGCCTTCGCAAAGCTCTTTATGGTCTTAAGCAATCACCTCGAGCTTGGTTTGGTAGGTTTAGTGACGCTGTGTTGCAGTTTGGTATGCGTCGCTCTCATTCTGATCATTCTGTCTTTTCCATTCAGTCCGATCGGGGAAAAGTAATGTTGATTGTGTATGTGGATGATATCATTATTACTGGGGATGATCAGAAAGGTATTGATGAGCTAAAACACTTTCTACAACGTCAGTTTCACACCAAAGATTTGGGTAAGCTGCGATATTTCTTGGGTATTGAGGTAGCAAGATCTAAGGAGGGGATTAGTCCATCCCAAAGAAAGTATCCGCTAGATATTCTAGAGGAGACTGGTTTATTGGGAACAAAACCTGTGGCGACTCCTATGGATCCAACGTCAAACTGTGTGTCGATCAGGGGGGATATTTCCCCATCCAGACCGTTATCGTCACTTAGTTGGCAAATTGAATTATCTCACCATTACACGGCTTGATTTCTCATTTGCTGTTAGTATGATAAGTCAATTCATGTCAGCCCCACGTCTTCCCCATTGGGGAGCTTGTCTTCGTGTTGTGAAGTATCTCAAGGCTAATCCTGGACATGATCTATTCTATAGTTCAAATGGCCATTTGCGTGTTGAGGCCTTTACCGATGCTGATTGGGCAGGATCACCATCTGATAGACGGTCAACAACTGGATACTGTACTTTTGTTGGTGGAAACCTAGTCACCTAGAAGAGCAAGAAACAGACTGTTGTTGCTCGATCCAGTGGCGAAGCAGAATATCGTGCCATGGCTCATACTACGTGCGAGATTGTATGGTTGAGAGCTTTGCTCGAGGAGTTGGAGTTTGGCATACAGTTACCTATTCCTATGTATTGTGATAATCAGGTAGCAATACATATCGCTTCGAATCCGGTATTTCATGAGAGAACCAAACATATCGAAGTAGATTGTCATATTGTTCGGGAAAAAATAGATAGTGGTGTGTTGGCTACCCCTTTTGTGTCTACAGGAGCTCAGTTGGCAAATATCTTCACCAAACCGTTATTTAAACCACGTTTAGAGTTATTATGTAACAAGCTGGGGTTCTGTGATATTTATTCTCCAGCTTGAGGGGGAGTGTTAGAATAGTTGGTCTTTGTCCCACATCGGATAGTTGGAGTTATGTAACAAGTCACTAAGTAATATAAATAAAAGCTCTCTCTTGTGTTAGGGTTAATTCTACACCCTATACACTTTTCTTATTAAATTCTGGAAATCATTAACTTCCATGAGAGAAGGATGGACTGGTATACTTGACACTAGTAAGATCCATAACAGAACTGAGGCCTCAAAGTTCGCAATTAGCCTGAGAAGGTTTGGAAATGCAACAATTAGCCTGAGAAGGTTTGGAAATGCAACAAAGTTTGATGACGGTCCTGGAGAACTAGAAGGAAAAAGGTGAGAATTGGCAACTCTACTGGCCTACCCTTCACAACTCTGTTGGATTGGCAAGTATTTCCAAAATTGGATAGGGAGAATTGCTTGCTTCCCATTGTGTCTATCCATGGTGGGAAAGAGACTATAGACTCGAAGGGATCCAAAGATGGTAGAACCAGAGTAATGTTCTTCCGAGGTCAGTTTTGATGTCAGACTTCAATCCGGAGCTGTTAAGGCTTCTTCACTTAACATTCTGCCCTGTAATACTAATTGGTAAAGACCTTGCATTAACGTGATCCTATTTTTGAAAGATATGCCTATCTAGACAGTTGTCTTATGTTTCTTCAATGAGATTTCAACGTACCAATAATAAATGACAAAGGCAGACTAAGTACCTCTCGGACAATGTTTTTTCCATGTGATATTGGTCGCATTCCAGTCAAGATCTCCAGAAATACAACACCAAGGCTATAAACATCACTTTTGTCTGTCACTTTACGGGTCAAGAGGTATTCAGGATCAAGGTAACCCTGCAGGCACATCATGCAATAACCAAATTTATAGAGAATCAAAACAATTGAGCCTTCACAGTTCTGGAAAAGTTAGATCTTGCATACGTAAGTTGTCCCAATTATATGACCTTCATTCTGTATATGATGTCGTTTCATGGATGCATATATTTAAACAAACAAATAAACTTGCATGTGACTTTGTTCTACTTGTGTAAGTGCACATCGTCCAATTCAATATGCCTGTCCATCCAAATGCTAGACGGGATCTCACGACATAGGGGCTGTTAGATAGTTTGATATACATTGTTGGGGTACATTTCCTGAATGTAGAAGTTTTTGAGACAATGGATAGCCTAAAAATAAACCGAAACTGGGGATCTTTCATAACTTCAAAGCTTTATGGGAACGCAGGGAAAGTCCCCATTATCTTTTAGTATTTGGATAGATATTTACCAAAACCTTATAAAAAGGAAAACAAAAAAAAAAAAGGAAAAAGGAAAAAATGTATACATTCAGAAATACTAGTGTCTCAGAAAACAATTTCTGGCACAGTTTCTTAATATTATCAAATATAGCTAGCAGTGTCAGACTTACTGGTGTTCCCTTCACAATTGTGGATACATTAACAGGTTCAGTCCCTTCATCATCCATAACTGGTGCAAGCTGCGAAAGACCAAAATCGGAGACTTTAGCAGTAAGTTTAGAGTCCAGCAATATGTTGCTGGCCTTGATATCTCGGTGGAATATTGGGGGATGAACTTCAGTGTGGAGATAAAGGATTCCCTTTGCTGAACCCAATGCAACTTGCAACCTCACGCCAAAATTCAGTGTTCCCTTTGATTTAGCTGTCAAATTTCAGAAGCCATCAATTAGAGCTTAGGAAGAACACTTAAACAAAGATGTAAAACCACCAGATTTGAAGTCACCAAAATGTTTGTGCAATTCAGATGAGTAAAACTTAGTGCATTTCAGATGGGTGACATCTGGATAACTCACCTGTCAAAGAAAACTGCAATCATCACAGGCAACAACAGGCAGGGTAATCGGTCTTATTTTGATGTTACATTCAACACCTACCCTTTAATATTAGGTAGTCAATATTTGTCATCTTTAGCTAACATTCAGCTGAATTCCTAGATCGATTAGCCACTTAAGCATCTACCAATTGATGCAAATCAGAAAGGAAAAAGACATTAAAGGTTTATTTTCATGTACACCCAAAATAGCGTTAAGGTCCTAGTAAAAAAAGATATACTCTACCATTCAATTTTTTATTACGTAGAACCGAAAACTTTTTAGAACAGTACCGTGAACTTCAGCACTGAAAGGGAAGTAATAACAGAAAGGGGGAGCAATAAAGAATAAAAGAGAAAAGGAAAGAAGGACCTATCCAAGCACAAAAATCTTACCGGAGAACAGAATTGTAAGTTATAAATTATAATTATGAAAAACTTCATTTTTATTACGTAGAACCGAAAACTTTTTAGAACAGTACCGTGAACTTCAGCACTGAAAGGGAAGTAATAACAGAAAGGGGGAGCAATAAAGAATAAAAGAGAAAAGGAAAGAAGGACCTATCCAAGCACAAAAATCCTACCGGAGAACAGAATTGTAAGTTATAACTTATAATTATGACAAACTTCATTACCAGAAAGCCAGTCTTGCAAGCTGCCATTAGTCATGAACTCATAAACCAGCATCTGCAAATGCACCAAGAATGTAATTACATGAATAAATTTCAACATTGGACAACAGAAGCATCCACATCTTAAGTTTTCAAGTAAGCATGAAAAACTATGTTTTTCAAAACTAAAAGGTATCAAGTATACAGGGAAAGGTTATCTTCCCCATTAAACAAAACTCTAGCATATTGTCAACTAACTCTAGCATGTATTGGGTAGAAGTACAAAAGGAAATTCTTTTTTCGAGGAATCAATTCATTCCTAGAGACAATTGTCAACTAGTAATCTTGTAAATTGCAATGTTCCGTGTTGCAATGGGTGACTATGTTCCAGTTTATGAAACTAATATTTTCTCCTAATAAACTTGGCAACTCCCACTAAGACAATCTTTATCTGTTTGCTGATGGTACAGCTATAACAGAACAAACTACTTAACTAGAGCATGGTTTAGTTCCAATATATGTGAGTAAGAAAGATATTAGAGAGATTTAAATTTCAGAGCCTTCCATGATGAGCATAAGCAAGAGTATGAAACAGAACTAGAAATTTGATCCAGTTAAATTAAAAGAATGATAGAAGGAATAGAAAAAAAACGAGTTCAGGCATCATATCAAGTGAACATCAGTTCCATCTTGAATCAATTTTTAAGGAGTGGAATACTGAAATGTTAGGCAGACCACCAAACACTGATCTTTGGCACGGAATGATCTCCAAAAAGTTCCAAAAGAAAAAGGAAGGAAAAGAAAGAACAATGTTCGGGTGTGCTAACCAACCAAATATACCTGCTCGCCTTCTTCATCACAGTATCCAACCAATGAAACTAGATTTCGATGATGTAACCTTGACAACATTTCTATCTCTGTCAAGAATTCCTTCTGGCCCTGCAAAGATCCTTCTTTTGCCCTTTTTATGGCGACAATTGTGTCATCAGCTAAAATTCCTCTATAAACGTTCCCATAACCTCCTTGGCCAACTTGAGTTGAGCTATCAAAATGGTCAGTTGCCAACTCCATTTCTCTAAAACTGAAGCTTTTAACACCATCAATTTTTATATACAACTTTGAGGCTGCAAAGATTAGAATGGATTTCATGTTTCCTTTCTTTGAATTCTTCCAGATGATAAGGAGCTATTGCAAAGATAAGCATCAATATTAACATAAAACAACTTACAAAAATGCTTTCTTGAAAGGGTATGCCGGTTCCTAGCCTTTCTTCTAGCAATAAACAATGTGAGTAATGCAGATATAGTAGCAGCAACGGCAATGGCTGGTAAGACAATAGCTATTAAAATCCCCTTACTTATGTTTTTCACTTGAGTCTCGTGGTTCACTACAAACAATAAAATTCAGGTAAGGGAAAATTTACAATTCAAAAAAACACACCTACACCTACTCATTACCCAAAAAAAAAATAAAAATTAAACACACCTACTCAAACATTCTGCCTAGTTTTTCTTTAGTTCAAGAGTGCCTGTAGGAACATTCCGTGAAAGACATGAAATTCAGATGGCTAGAAAAGAATAAGCATATGTCCAGTTTCGATTCTCAAAGATACAAGTCATCCAGTTTAGTCAAGCAATCCCCTTGCAAAACCAAGCACATACCATATGCATTTGGCTGATATGTTTTCTTAGAGCCTATATTTGGGTCCCTGAGCCCTCTTAAATCTCAACTTGCATGAAAAATCTGCAGTAATGCAGCCCCATCTGTGTAGTCAAAGTACGACCTAGTCACTTGAGCAAATGATTTAGGTCCGTTGCATGCCATTCCTTTTTCTTTTTACTTTTTATAATGTGCTTAATTTCACTAATCCACACAATTTCCACTTCGGGAAGGCAATGTCAGCTAGTTAGCAAGCTCTTATTGCTGTCCAAATTATCCTTTTGGAATCAATGCGCATGTAGCCAGCTTTCAGTAATATATTAGATGTATCAGTCACGCCTAGATACAACTACAAAGGTTTCCCCTTTTGCCTTGGAAGCAAAACAACATTCATTTTGCTCCCAAAAGCATTAGGTCTTAAATTCAAGTCAGTACTACATGAAAAAAATACGAGAATATGGTACCTTCCCAGTGTAATTAATGTCTGTACATAAATATAAGCAAGCACAACTCAGACGAGCCATAAATCGAACTACTTGGGGTGGCTGCCAGAATCCTCTTCCGAAGTCCACAGACAAAATTGGTTTTCAAAATCAATGGTTTCTTGAAACTTCAATTAACCACAAAAAAGATATTGGAATAGGATTCTAAAAAATGGGGGTCCTTGATACTTAAATTCAATCACAAAAAAGTTCTCAGCTGGAGTGCTTACCAAATGAGTAGGGTCCAAGAGTGAAGTTGAGAAGCTCATAAGGGCCAAACAAGTCACTTCCAGGAAATTTCCAAGATGTGAATATGTCTCTAATTCTTATAATCTCAGTTGTGTTGAATATACTTGAGTGAAGATTCCTTTCCAGAGGGAAAAGCTTCAAATACATTCCAAGACGAGGTCCTTTTTCCCAGACAAAGGATTCAATGGAAAGTTGATAAAGGTCCAAGTTAAGAGAACGTGTCAAGTACATCTCAAATTGATATACATATGGGGCGAAATAAGAGAAACTTGGACTCTTCAGCCGATACCCAATCCTAAGGGGTGATGCACAAAAGCATGGCAGTGGAGATGCTGGGACATATTCAAAGTTATTATCAATAGGACATGCATGAATAGGACAAATCATGGTTGAATTTGTTGACTTTTGAGCAATATCGTCCCCTCCAGCTTCAGGTCCACAGATTTGGTCTTTGTTTCTTATATTTGAAGTGCTGCAGATAGGATTGCCTTGCAGCCTGAAGAACAGCTGATAAAATGTTAAGCACACAGAGGCACAACAAAACGGACTAAAAACTACTTACCAAAGACATACCCACAATTACTACGATATTATCCTCTTAAATAAGGAAAGACTTGGGGATGGAGTTTATGAATGCCAAGGTACACTATATCAACGAAACTTTGATTGCCATAAAGAGTCGAATGTTGCCTCCATCTTTTCCCCCTCTCATTGTCTCATTTCATACCAAACCAAACCAAGCCTTATGTCCCAATCACTTGGGATTGGCTACATGAATCATTTTCCTCCATAGAGATCTGTCAAGGGCCACTTGTTCACACAAACTCATTATACTCATATCTTTGCGCACAACAACATCTAATGTCAATTTAGGTCTACCCCTCCCCGTAGCATTGCTACCCAAAGCTATCCTATCCGCTATCTTAACTACTGCATCTCCCGGTCTACGGTAGACATGTCCAAACCACCTTAGCCTATTTTCCCTCAACTTCTCCTCTATAGGTGCTACACCTACCATCTCAAGAACCGTTTCATTTCTAATCCTATCTCGTCAAATCTTACCACACATCCACCTCAACATTCTCATCTCTAAGCACGAACCAGGCGGAGTTTCATTTTCTCATTTCATGGGGCATAAGAAATGGACTTTTCATATTCTGATTAGATCCTTTTGCACAATTCACTCATTCTTCTCTTCTGGGCTAAACAACAAGATGAAACTCGTCAAGTGTGATTGATTTACACATACAAACTGTCTTAGTAATTCTATATTGCATGTATCAAGAAGAAATGGTCTTCCATCAGTCGTTCTCTGCTAAGAAGCAATCATATTGAAACACTACCAGAAATATGGAGCATATGACAACTTGATTTCTTTCTGGAGTGAAACTGTAACTGGACTACAACTACATGATGAGAATTATGCGACACAACCACGGATAAAATTTCTGAAAGAGTGATTCTTTCACACAGAAAAATGGCCACAGCAAGGGAACAACTACCATCTTTGATAATTGAGGGGCTCATGCAACAAGTTCATCCTCACATTCTATATCATATAGCACACAACATATGCACCATTTGAACTTTATTGGCAGAGCATATCATGTTCAATCAAATCTATGTTACTGATGTGAAGCGAAGTCCCACATCGCCTGCGTACCAAAGTAATATGATGAATATATGCGTGAGGGCACCCTCGCTTCAACAGCTAGCTTTTGGGGTTGAGTTCTACCCAAGGCTGTGTAACCATTAAATCTACACACCATGCAGTATCATTGGACATTGTGTGTAACACTTTAAAAAGAAACGCACCTGAGGATAACATTTTCCAGAGGATTGAGATTTCCTGTAATGTTTGAAAGTGAATTGTTCTGAAGATCACTGCATTGTGAAGTAGCAAGTCACAGCTTTCAAATAGAGCCAAAGGAATATAAGTAAACACTTGTTTACTGCAAATGGAAACACAAGTTCTATGCTGCAAGCTCTTACAGTAAAAGTTGAGCCTTTGCACCGAAGGACTTGTTCTGCCAAATTTTAGCAGCAACAGAACCAGTCAAATTGTTATTTTTGAGTGACCTGTAATAAACAATCATTCATGCCCATTCCAAAGTATGCATGGAAGAGCATTTGAAAAGGCTAAATATTTATCATCGATTTTAAACTGCACATATCTATCTATATAATATGGAGCAGCGGTTTTTGAATTCTCCATATTTTGGACCCTCGGATTTGTACATATTTTTTCCATGGCTGAGATTTACGGGTAGTAAGACTAGAAATATATTTGGAAAGAATGAATATTTAGAAGAAGGATGAAAGAAAAACTAAAATTGATGTTCCTAATCTTATTCTGATTCCTTCTTTTCGAATTTTCCTAACAGTTATCAATCAAAAACAATTATCGTGATCTAGGGTTGTCTCTTTCTCTCTCACACGTCAATTCTAAAATGGATTCCAATTTTGAATTCAAAACTGCTTTCTCTCTCTCACACACGTTTAGCGCTCTCTCTCCTTCTATGTGGACCCTGTCATTTTTTGAACTGTGTTCAGATTGCTAATTGTTTAGTTGGTTGAATGATTGAGGGGAAAAAACTGATTAGTTATGTATTTGTTGATTTGATTCATTGCAATACGTTGGTGGCAGCAAATGTATTGATTTTGTTGCATCTTGATTCTAAGTCATAGTTCCATCTTTGCCATCATAAGGTTGAAACTTGAACGCCAATGAAAATATACATGTACCTATGTTTCCGCATTGGAGTTAATTTCCTTATTCAACTTAATTTCTATACTGCATAACACAAAGGTGTAGGTCCCATCCAGACTTAACAAAAAACAAGTTGTTGCAATGGATGATTACTTTGATCCAATGGTTTAAGCTCATTCTCCTCATTTCAGTAAAGTACTCACACTTTTTGCAGCTATTTGCACATACTCCCTCCATCCCAATTTATTTGTCCAACCTCGAAAATCTAACTTTTTTAGGGAACACAATGATTACACCTAAAAAGATATAACTTTCCAAATTTACCATCAACTTTTTAAAAAAAGTTTATTCCACTAAAGAAAGGGCAAAAAGGGAAAATTGATTCACTTAGAAGTCAAATGGACAAACATTTTAAGACACTTAAAAGTCAAAAAGTGGACAAATAAATCGGGACGGAGGGAGTATTACACAATTGCCATGTGGGTTTATTTACTCAGTACATTAATGTGTGTGATTTTTCAAAAAAAGAAAAGAGAGAAGAATACCAAAACTTTCCAGATTTTGTGCTAATTTGAACCGTCCCGTATATATATATATATATATATAGAGAGAGAGAGAGAGAGAGAGAGAGAGAGAGAGCGCGAGCGTTCCGGGGACACAAAAAAAAAGACACTCCATCTCTACCATTGAAGCCAATGGTTAAGATTAGAAGTTCACAAGAACGACTTCTGGCCGTGAAGAATTACTCTTGTCAGCAAAGAATTACTCTTGGCCGCGAAGAATTACTATTGGCTCAAAAAATCACTCCTGCCCGTGAAGAATTACTCTTGGCCACAAAAAATTACTCTTGACCGCCAATAATTACTCTTGGCCGTGAAGAATTGCGAGACCATAAGTCATTCTTTGCGGCCGAGAGTAATTTATCGCGGCTAAGAGTAATTCTTCGCGGCCATGAGTAATTCTTCGCGGCCAGGAGTAATTCATTCTTCGCGGCCAAGAGTAATTCTTTGCGGCCAAGAATAATTCCTTGCAGCCAAGAGTAATTCTTCATGGCCAGGAGTAATTCTTTGCGGCCAATAGTAATTCATCGTGGCTAATTCTTTTTCTTTTTAACTACTAGGTAAGAGAACAAAATTGTTGTTCAATACCACTTGAGCTATTGGTTTAGATGATTTGAAGTTTCATGATCTGTTTGGGATTGAAGATTGTATGTTTTTTGTTGAAGCCTTCAAACTCTACTCCTAACTTGGTTATACGTAATCTTGGAACTATTTTGCTTTTCTATTTTTCTTGATCAGCTAAAGAAACAAGTGCGATAAGGGTGTCACTTTTGAGTGAGTGGACGTTCAGAAAATTGAATTTGAGTTGGAATCCCATATGATTATACATTCTTAATATCTCTGATGCTATCCCTAAATGCAACTAACGGAATTACACAGATTTGGTAACATTTGTTGTGTTAGACCATTTTATGAACTTGGTTAGATGGACTATGTTTGAAGCTTATTCTTAAAATGAAAATTTCCGAGAAGTAGATTTTGTTGGGAGAAGGAAAAATTTTCTGATTCACGGTTATTTGTAACACTCCTCTCGCATGAGGCGGGACCATACGCATATCCGGGACTCACCTCATAAACAGTAAATCATAAGCTCTAAATTTGTGGCTAGCTACTAGGTCTCATAATACTAGCCACAAGCAACTATAAATATATGTTATAAGTAATAACTTAGTCTGTGACCAATAATTCAAACTAAATCGATTCTACAATCGGTTAATTATTGTCCTGCAATCAATTCTAAAATCGATTAGCCTGTCTTCTACATATTAATAATTAATTTGAGAATCGATTGTTTTTTTTATCGGCAAAAAGAATCGATTGTTGTGATATTCAAACGGAGTTGTTTGGCCTAATAAGCCAAATGTCTTCTTTTTTTGTCCTTATTTAATTTTTTTTCGCATTTTTTAGCTCTCCGTCAATTTTTTGTGAATTATTGCTCGCCATGACGAGAGGATCTAAAGAGTAAAAAATTACCACCGAAACCTAATTTTTTTGAATAAAGACAAAAATAAGCCAATAAGCCAATTTTTTGTCTTTATTCAAAAAAATATAGATTTTGATTGTAGTTTTTTACTTTTTCGATTCCTCTCGGCATGACGAAGCAATAATCCACAAAAATTTTGACGAAAAACTAACAAATGCAATTTTTTTGAATAAGGACAGAAAAATAAGCCATTTGGCTTATTAGACCAAACAACCATCGATTCTACAATTGATCAACTCTTATCCTGCAATCAATTCAAAAATCGATTAGCGTATTATACATATTAATAATCAATTTGAGAATTGATTGTCATGAAGCTTGTTATAAATTTCACAAAGATTTTTTTTATTGAAAACGTTTTGATTAGGCGGTCTGTGAAATTTTCAGGGATACGTATTGGGATTTGGGGCAAGGTTAACGGGGTTGGTTAGGAATTTCTGTTAGTTTTATTTGGCATGCACGCCCTCTGACATCTAGCTTAGGTGGCAGCATGTGATTGTTAGGGAGAACCACATGGGATGGGTGAGATGGTAGTCCGGGACTACTGAATAATTTTTCGTGCAAGAAAGAGAGAATAGAGGGAGAGATTTTACAGTGACCGGTTACTTAGGTAGCCCAATAAAAATCTTTTAGTTATTTTATTTATTCAAGGGTTGGGATGGAATTGCTGTCATCCAAAGGCTAAAAAAAAATTGCATATGGTACGTCCAAAAAAGGGGGTGTGTACCATTGCCGGACCCTTATGTGAGTATCTCAAAGACGGTTATCCAATACAAATTTTTTTTTGTAAAAAGAGACAAAATAGCCAGAAGAATGATGACACTCACAATTTCTGCAGAGAAGGGAGATCTGAGTAACTATCTGGGATCGATCCATTAAGTTGGTTATTTGACAGTTCACTGCACAAGAAATTAGTAAAAACTCTTCATCACGTCGCACTCAAGTTGACTATTATAGTACTATGAATATTAAAATAAATGCAGCTTTGTCTATTAACTTGCAATAAAATGAGATGACAAAGCACCAAACACATATAGAGCAATTTCTACACGTATGCAACTAGTCTGTACAAACTGTCCATTTACATACATTGTTGTCATACTTGGAGAAAGTGGATTTGACGGTATGTATCCTGAGAGCTGATTCTGACTGAGATCTCTGTAATAGTAGTACTGTTAGTAGGAGATATCAGCCAAAAAGCAGGAAGGGAATAAATACACTAAATTGACGACGTAAGCTGTGTCTTTTTTCTTAATCTATGCAAGCAAATGGTTCCTAGAGAAAATTAACGTTAAAAAAACCTAGTGAACTTGATAAATGCTCCAACTTACAAATAGCTAAGGTTTGCTATCCCGCTGAGATCAGGAACAGCTCCTTCCAAGCTGCAATTTCTTAGACTTCTGCCAAGAAAGAGCAAAATAAATAGTGTAAGCACAGCTTCTTTAATAGAAAATATAGAAACGGATTAAGGACAACAACAATAACAACAACAGAACCCATGTTGTCCCCAATCAGTGAGGGAATGGGCGGGGGAGGATTGGAGACAGACCTAACCTTTGGCAATATGCACAAAGTGGCTGCTCGCAGAATACCACTGAACAGTGGCCCCCCAATACCTGTTTTGCTGCGGGACCATGCCCACTAATCAAAGCCAAATAGCATCAGAGAGGGCAGGCCTGGAGACCCAATTTAATTTCTGTGTACATTACCATGCTTCCTTCATTGATAGTCCAGAGAAACGGATTAAGGACATCACTTCTAATATAATTACACACAAAGATAGACATCAAAATAAAAGCCTCTTGGACCATTGGGAAGATATTGAAGCTCAGGTCAGTGGTTCAGCCTTGTATTACCTACATCAGTGGCAATGGAAAAAGTCTAATTCTCTGTCGTTTGGTAACCGGCATACTCTAGGGCCCCTTTATGATAAGTATGATGACATGGCAGGCCTAAATTTTCGTAATCTTTCACATGCTAAAGTGGCAGCAGTTGTTCAACAGGATGCTTGGTCTTGGCCTAGGCACAGGAATGCTATCAATAGGAACATTATTGAAAGTACTGCTCCCTACCTTAGACCTGATCCTACTCAAGAAGATAAAGTAATTTGGAACCCTTAACCAGAATGGCCTTTATGCTGCTAAATGTGCCTGGCAAGCCTTAAGGGTTGTGTTTCCTGTTATTCCTTGGTATAGCAGTGTTTGGTTTCCCCATCATATTCTTTTCTTCGGTCAGTCCCCCATCATATTCTTAGATGGGCTTTTGTTGAATGGCTTTCTTTTCATGGTAAATTGTCTACCAAAGACAGACTCCTCAATTGGGGAATGAACGTTGAGCCTCTTTGTGTACTTTGCAGATGTGTTGTTGAATTTCATAACCACCTATTTTTGGCTGCTCTTACTCCAGTGAAGGTTGGTCATATACGCCTAAGAAGAATGGGGTTGATAGGCTTCCGATGGTTCTAGAAAGGGAAAGAGATTGGGTTTGTGGAAACATCCTGCTCCCATATAGTCCATAAGCTGTCCTTAGCTGCTTGCATCTATGGGCTTCGGAGGGAAAAAAATCGCAGGATTTTAAGGAGATTTCTACTGCAGCTCTGCTCATGTGTTCAACTCCCGCTTGCTTACCCGATTCATGTGGCTTGTGGGTGGTTGTAAGTATCCGGGTTTAGCCTGCAGGGTCGGTACCAAAGTGGCCCTGCCTTGAAGGGGTTCCTTGTTACCGAAAAGAAACCAAAGAGCATACATCTGGAGCTGTATTACTAACTCTTACAATATATAAGCACCCTTGAACCTGAGAAGATCCTATTGAGTCTGATTATTAACCCTAAAAATAGCATACAATAAACTGGAAAATGTGTAAAACGGAGAGAATCGTTTTGTTACACCCAAAAAAAGTTTCGGAGTCATGTGAAAGAATACCATGGCTATAAGCAAGTTTCTCTCTTCACCGAATGGAATTCTAAACAGTTAAAAAACAGACATCCTATATATAGAACTTACAACTTCACTAGTGCCGATAGGCTTCCATAAGATGTTGGAATTTCAGCCCCACTGAAATTGTTGTTATCAAGTTGACTGCAAGAGTAAAACAGAAATATTAACAGGAGTTAGTTGTCCCTTTTCCTTTTGCTGGACAAGGGGAAAACCCACATAATTCAACTAAGGATGTGTAAAACCATTGATTGGAGCTGATACCACAAGCTCCCATCTTATAGAGGCAAGGTTGAAAAATCTCAAGTGTTAACTCAATGCAGGCAATAAAATGAAAAAACTCCAGCCAGACATGTAAATGTTTGGCCAAAGTATATCCATGACAATTTTCCAAAAAGAATGCGTAACGATGATCCAAAGTGGAGACATCAAAACAGAAAAAGACCAGTCTAATGGCACTTAGAATGAACTTACAGTATACGTAACTCTGGAAAGTTGGAGAACTCTGGTGGAAGATATCCAGTTAAGTTGTTATTGTCCAACAGCCTTTTTTAACAATGTGCAATATGAAAAACCCACAAAAGAAGTCAAAAGATTTCTGTACGAAACAATTAGCACTAACATAGTATAACTTGGGGAGAGAGTGATAGAGAGGAATCTGCTATATAACTCACATGTGAAGAAGAGTGGATAGGTTGGAAAGTTGAGGAGGAATTTGACCACTAAGAGAGTTATTGTTCAAGTGGCTGCAAAAGTTGCATGCATGGACATAAATAACGAAGAAGGAAAAAATCAAACCAAAAGTCCTTGTCAAGCTTTCATAAAGTTTAGCTTGAAACCCACTCACATATGTCTAACACTGTTCAAATTTGAAAATGACTCCGGTATTGTTCCCGATATGTTGTTCTGATCTATTTGGAGTCTATTCAAATTGGATAGATACCCAAGCTCTGCAGGTAAAGGACCTGATAAATTATTTCCATTCAAGAGGCTGCATAAACAACATCACACACATGGTTAGAGTCACTATAGTAAGAGCCAATTGTATCTAAAACCAAACATTATTTTCAAGACACTAGTGTGATTAATTGTGTCAAAACCAATAACATTGCCATGCACCCCTTTTTCCCAAATATCTAAAATTTCATCTGTCCACTAATGTTGTGTACAAGTTTTAAGAATTTCACACAGTACTAATTTGTGGTTCAAAACTCAATAGAAAAAAAAAAAAAAACTCTGAATATCAAGTATGTGGATTGAACTTACATGAGTTTCAAAGATGCAATATTTCCAATCTCCTTTGGTATGCTGCCCCTCAAGTCATTCCACATGAAATCTCTTCAAAAGGGAAAAAAAAGATATATAGATTAGCATCAATGAGAGAATAGCATGGACGAGAGAATCACATGGTTGGTGACAACTTTGTAAAACAACATTAACATCAGGACTCACAATATTTCAAGTTGAGAGAACTGGCCAAGCTCGGGTGCTAAAGTTCCAGACAGGTTCATATTTAGTAGCTGGCTGCACCATAAATAGAAGACATAATGAGGAATCTTCTACAACCTAAGTGACTATATCCATACAAAAATGAACAGATTAGTTGTCCCATCAGAGGTTCTAACGAACATACAGCTCTCGGACATGTAAGTAACCATCAGTTCTCACGGCATCAAAGCACAACACTCCCGTCCAGTTGGATACACAAGGATCCCCTTTGTTCCAATTCTTAAGATGCTTTAAGGGATCAACTAAGTTACTCTTGATAGCCATTAGCGCTGACACTGAAAATCGGAAAGATACATAAGCTGATTGTGACGTATAGAACTGAAACTGGATTACAGTTGACGACACCTAGTTTAAAGAAAGAACAAATAGAACTCATGACAGTCCCCACCTTCAGCGGGATCGGTAATTTGTGCAACTGCAATTAGCTGGAACTGGAAGCAACAAAACGACAACGCATAAATCCATTCCCAATATTTCAGTCTCATCTTCCTGATGCCCTACAAGGAACGTAAAACTGAAGTTGATAATTTCATGTGGTCAATAATCAAATTAAATTGTCAATCTTTCCAAAATCCAATTGCTTGTGTGAGAGAGAGTCATGTATACAAGGCAGCTAGAGAAACAAAAAACAGTATTGAATTTCCATCACCAGATTCCCTATACGTATCTACAACTATATATCATCGTTCGTATCTATATTTTCAACAGATAAACTGCCAGTAAAAAGAATAGAAAAAATTAAATACGCTTCCTATATGGATACGCACACATAAATTTTTGTGGTGTTCGTTAGATTTGTGAAAATGAACATAACGAGAACTCTCTCTCTCTCATGCCCTTTACCTCCTTGCTCACCAGTAATTGCGCGTCAAACGTACTGCAAGGTGGTCCTTCTTCTGTTGCGATTAAGCTTCATTCCTATTAATCTGGAAGTTCATATCCGATGGAGTATAAGGAAATGATTCAGGTACAGAGCTAAAGTCGTAATTCTCGAAGGAGCAATTGAAAAGATACCGAAGATAAAATACGAGCTTGCTTTGTAGCATCTCAATACACGAGCTCAATGGGAATCAATTGGAAATGGAGATTCGAGCTGATAAATAATAAGAATAGTGAGAGAAAGAAAAAGTAATCACCAGAGACAGGAGGCAAATATAGAAGTATAAAGAATATATAGTAAGGAATAGTGGGAATCCAAAATGGTCTGAGATGTTTATCGGAAATGAAGTTGGAGTTGTGGAGATGGAACTGAAGTACAGCATACGTCAAGTGACAAGAACAAGTGACTCTTCCAGCTAAAAAACATTTGACAAATGAGTGTTGGTCACGGGTGGTTGATCAGTAAGCAATAGTATATCCATGTAGAGAGAGATCCCCTGTCCGACCCCAATTCGAACAGGCGCCTATCCCACTTTTCTCGACCGTTGATCTCACAAATTAAAGGTTGAGATGTGTCGAGCACTTTTTGCTTCAAAACGACGTCGTTTTTGCTCGGCACATCTCATCCGTAAAAAACGATGTCGTTTTTGCTTGGCACATCTTAACCGTTGATTTGCAAGATCAACGGCTGAAACGAGTGGGCCAGACCTCTGTCCGAATTGGGGTCGGAAGGATCTCGGTGGGCTATGGTTGGGCAAACAGGGTGTGGTATTATTTTATCGGAAGGTCGCGGTCGGTAAATAAAGATGATGCGTTCTTGTGGAAGTGGGAGGAATTTGATTATGATTGATTGCAAACGGACGTGGACTTTCTGTACCTGCTCGGAGAAAACATACCATACTCGTACTACACAAGAAGATGACTACATTGATAGGTTGGTTGGTCAAAACCAAATCCTTGGGAAATGCATTTTCCCCTTCCACGAGACGAGCAGTACCACCACCTTGTCTATGCGGAGTCAAGAATATTCCACTTCCGTCCCTTTTTAAGTGTCCTGCTTCGTAATTCCAACTTATTAAAAAAACATCATTATTATATCTTTCACATCAACTTTTTCCTCCACTTTTTCTACTTATCCATCATCATTACATTTTTACTCACTTACTTTTCAAAAAGAAATCTACTTTTAGGGATAAAATAGACAATGTACCAACTTTTACCCACTAACTTTACAAAATGAACACTTATTAAGGGACAGCCCAAAATGGAATACAGAACTATAAAAAAGGAACGGAGGAAGTACTACCATTCATTTTTGTTGTGTGATTGAATAATAATGAATAATCACGTTGTATTATGATAACGATCTTTTATTCGCAAAAAATACACATGAAAATATCACGCGCACTTTGGAAGTAGTTATTAATTGGCTCCTTTTGACCTGCTGCTGTATCATCAACCTTTACATGTGTCATTTATGTAAGAGTTGTGGTCGAGTACTTGAGTGTGATTGTCACTCATGCTTACCTTTCTTAAATTAACTGAAAATTACAATCATATGCTGCTTTCCACCACGAAGATTCCCACATCATATACACAATAATTCAGTTTTTTCGGCTAAAAAATGGGTTCCCACTTGCCAACGAAGGATCATGCCTGTTTTCCAGGAAGGTCCTCCCCCCAACTTAGCAGCTGCCCCAAACCCCACACGTGCACGCAAAAAAAAAAAAACCCCTGAGAAGGCGAGACTGCGAGAGAGTACGAAAATTTTGTCTCCTATAATCCTTGTCCATTTTAACTAATCACGGAGGAAAAAATGAACTATTTTGTTTTTTGCCTTTCGTTCCCATTTTCAATTTAAATGCAGAAGTGGATAAAAAAGTTACATTAGAGGCTAAAGAGTACCATTAAATTTCAAAACGAATGGTAAGTTTGAAAATCCACATAATTTTGGAAGAATAATTTTGGGCCAGAGAAGTATTTTTTTAACGAGGCCCTTTTTCAAGTCATTTTCAGTCATTATAATTTTCAGCAACCATTCAATTATTCTCCACTAGATTACAACTGAAACACACCATACGTGAAAGCAGAGCCCTTAGTTAGATATAACTAGAAGTATCCAATTTGCTTTCTCAGTTCAAATTAAAGGAACTCACAACTCAAAACACTACAGCGTCAAGGTCCTGTCCAGTTCCCCTATGGTCCATTTCTGTCTAGTTTGGTTTTTGTGTGCTCAAGCCGGTTTCACAACAATAATCAAAAACGCCTTATCGGAAAACATTTAATTTCAAACAATGGGTCCAATCCAAAGTTGTAACAAACTAAGCAAACTAATGGGTCAGTACCTTAATTTTAATCCACAAGCAGTACCACATGGCCCAAAATGCTTAAGGCCAATATATTAATAGTAGTTTACAAGATTTGTTATATACCTAAGATCATCCATTGTAGACTTTCGATGTGGGACGGGGTGTTACAAGTGTGATAAGTGTATTTGTCGAGTAGCACCAGTTGCTACACGACCACTGAGCCAACCATTTACAGTACCAGGGTCTGAACTCGTTCTTATTCATGACCATACAAACTCAGGCCAACTCGCAAGCATCGTCAGGTATTCTTTCGCCAAGGAAATGATTTTATTCCAGCGACTAACATGCATAGGGCCACATATTTGGTGAAGTCTAATGGGAGAATTTTGCATGCTACATCAGCGGGGACTAATAGTGGGGGAATGACTACCTATCTTTATTCACTTTAGGAAGCAGCCACATTATTCAAATGAAGCAGCAGTCTTGAGCGCCGCTCGATGGAGCAACAGATGATAATTGAGCATTTTTCCTTGCCTAATTCCACTTTCCTTGCTTTATCAAACACAAAAACAGAAGATATCGGATTGAGAGTGTAATATTTTAGGGACCCCGTCTAAAGTTTTATTATGGACTCTCCTATTGTGCCATAATGAATTTCTTACGAGTGGATCGATTGGCTTCCAACTGAACTTACTTCGGTCTTGGTGTGTGGATATGACCCTGGAATAACTTGGCATTTAAAACGACATGATTCAAGCAAGCTTGCAAGAGTTGCAGTAGGCTGGAGATCAGGTGCATACTGTGCATTTCAAGACATAATGCCTTCCTCTGAAGAAAATAAGATTCACAAAAAGGAAAATGGGAGTCAAAAACTAATGTTGAACCAATCTCATACTCATGGGGCGACATTACACTTAACATCAAAGGCATGTCCTAAAAACAATGGTTAAACTGCAAAGGAAAAAAGGCTTTATGTACTCAGATATCACAAGGTATAATAGCAATATTTGTAGCTTTAAGGCCATTACACAAAGTTACAAATTCATGCCCAACTTTGAAATATACGTACAGGAGTTCTCAACCACCGCCACCATCCGTCTGATCATGCAAGATAAATCGATGCAACGTTATAATTAACAAATCTTTCCTCGCCTTGGAGCATCAACTAATACTTCGGATACCAAAACATCCCTTTAATGCCCTCTGGGTCAGGTTCAAAACCAAGATTCCGATAAAATTCCACAACTGCAATGATGTGGTAACAGAACCAAGTAAAAAACAAAGCAGGAGAAATCAAAATTATTATTATCAAGAACTGTGCAACAAGAGGACCAGAGTTGACATGGACTTTTCTTGTGCTCTTTATCAATGAAGTTTATACAAGCTTAAATTGCTAAATTACTAGGAAAAAACATTATGATACACAGCACATGGCTTCAGAATCTCCTGAAGAACAAGATAGATAATTGTTCCCAGATTATACATATAGAACCCTGACTGTTATCCTATCAAGACTGCAACAATGGTGGCTATACCTTGACTATCTGCAAAGAGTGTAATATTGCCAATGTCCCTTTGTAAAAGAGCTCTTATGAGCTTTTCAACAAGAGCCTTTCCAAGACCTTGGCCCTGCATGGGATAGATCACAGAAGTCTTAAAAGCAGTGGTTTTCCAGTCTACATTAATTCCAAGGAATAATTTTAGTTTTGACGAGCGCAAAGTATTTAGGTGCAACATGTCCTAAGAGCTCTCATGTTCTCTTTTAACCATGCCTGGATCAACAAAATTTCAAATGAATCTGTGTTTGTAGAATTCCAATAATGTTGCTTTAGTGTACAAGCACAAGTTAGGATTCAAAACAGATGCTTCAATTTTCTTCATACTTACAGCACTTTTGTCCCCACAAATTACAAACAATACCTGATAGTCGGGATCCACTAAGACATCCCAAATGGTTGCATTGAAGGCGTGATCTGAAGTTGCACGAGCCATACCTATAAGCTTCTTTTGGTCATTTTCCTCTGCCAAGGAACTTTCCAAGTACACTAAGATGTTCATCATTTCTTATAACAAGGGAAAACTAAATCTCAGCTGAACACCTATTCAGACTCATAAATAATGACTGCAAATAACATATTATCGTCCCAATCTTAAGTACCTTCTCCAGGCGACTTTCTTACAGAATGTAATGCAGCTACCATGTAGCTATTTTTCAAAGCTGCTGCTATTTTTGACAGTGGCCTCCGAGGCCAACCCACCTATGAGAGAGAGAGAGAGAGAGAGAGAGAGAGAGAGAGAGAGAGAGAGAGAGAGAGAGAAAGAGGTTCATTAACTAATGGTTTTGAAGACCCACAACATGTTTCTTTACCGGCTCCACCATGACAACAAAAGGACTTTATCAATTGGTTTACTACAAGCAACTAAAAGTGTGCACCTAATTAGAGAAAAGGGGAGAGAAAAAACCCCAAGGGTTAAGAACTCAAGAAATAGTTTTCATGCTCATGCACCTACTACATCAGACTACGTCTTAAACGGATTCATTCGTCCAGTTCATGATGCTTACATAAGGTTCTGGAAAAAAATTACCTTGTCACACAAGGCTTCAAGATCATGCACGTCCACATCTCCGCCCGAAGAAAAAATTATATGTTCAATCGATTTATCTGGGTGTGTCTTCTCAATCAAAACAAACTCTTCAGGTAATGGTTCCTCTTCCTCTTCCACAGTGGAAGGTGCTTCAATAACTTGTGTGGGATTCTTCAGTAATCTGCAACATAAAGCAAGATAAGGCCCTTTAACCCATCCATGAGCTAAATCAGCTTGATGGCAGCAAAAAGCTAACTAACAAACCATAGATATGGATGTCGGGAAAAAATGCAACTGCTCTCATACATATAGATGAAGCTATTTGATGCATTTAATAATGCTATACCTTTAGAAAAAAGGCTAATGAAAAAACTAATGCAGAATGCAAGCACAGAAGATTTAATGGTGGAGTAGCCTGCTCACAAAATAGGGAACTGTGACCCCCTGACTACAAATCTTCTTTTAGACAATGCATACCCAAATCTGTATTACACAGTGGAAAATTGGCAACATAGAGTGTATCAACCGCAGGTGTCGGACACGCATGTTAGAAATAGTTAAGCTTGATTGTGGGGTATTGAGATGGAGGTTGGGAGGCTACTAATGCCAGATGGGTGAAGTAGCTTAGGTGCTTTATGAAGCCTCTCTCATGGTTGTAGTTTTAAGTGTAGTTGTAGGGTTTGTATTCTCTGTAATCTTGTACCTATACATACCTGTGTTGTGTGAGGTGTGTAAGTGCAGGAGATTGAGTCCAGTTGAAAACTTGGATCCAACACATGTGACGATGGAAAAAGTACAACCGGCTCTCATAGGCAAGAAGGGCTATCCCTGTTTTTCACCTGAAGCGAAAGATGGAAACCTCTATATCACTTTGCTTTCTATTAACTCAAATACTAATCACGTCTGTAGTAATAACCCCAAACTATCAGGGTCTAGTGCTCCATATAGAATTCTTTGATTGGAAGTACTCATCCTACCTACACCAAAAGAAACATTTTGACACCAAAACACAACACATGGACTGACAACCAAAACACTCCCCCACCACCCAATACGCGTCTTCAAGTCCACGCATCAAACAGATAGACATATAAAAAAAACAACATAATGGTATTTATATAGAGAAATGTACAAAATCCAAGATCAGTAAATAAAAATCGTCACTGAAACATTTTCAACAAATTGAAGAACTTGAAGAGGCTTTGCATTCCTTAGAAGCTAGAACATCAACATTACTGATTATATTTACATGAGATATTAATCAAGTAGGGCTTAAACAGCTATGGCTGCGAGGCATATATTTGTAGAATAGCAAAACAACTCAGAGTGTCAGACTGTTAACAGTCCTCTTTACATGACTTTTTAAGTGACAGTTGCAACGTTATAGATAAATGTAAACCCGAAATTGATAGTAAGATCATTGGGTCAAAACAAAGAGAAAGCATATAAAGTGAAGAACTAGACAAAAGAACATAAAGTGACCATGCTAGTATGCTACCATAAGCTGATTACCCAGAATGGGGAAGAAAAACATAACCATAGGATTGTGCGGCATAGATGGTTAACAAATTGGTACCACATGTTCCCAACTGAAGGTTTTGCGAATGTGTGCAGGTGTACATTTGTCACTTAGCATTACCCAGATTTGATTGATTCCCAGAAGGCAGCCGTCACGCGAGAACCCTTTAGCTTTCTGATTCCTATAATAATATGATGTAAGTAACAACAAAATTGAAAAATAATGAATTTTGGGATTGCACAAGCAGTACTAGTAACAACCTTCTGAATGAAATTCATATGAAATGACCAGCTCAACTAATGTAAGTCTAGTAACACGCAAGTTCTCACACAAGGGAAGCACAAACCTTGGATGAGCAAGCATCCAAACAAACAAGGGGGCCTTGTTTGGTTCCAGTTTGAGGAGAAATTTTTTATGCTTGATGCATATCTTTTCTTGCCAATTTCTTTCTTAATTTACTTACCCATCAAACAGGAAAAAAAATGAATCATTCACTTTCTCAGCTACATGAAATGACTTCATCCTCAAAATGGATACACAATACCCCCACAATGAAATATTTTAAGCTGCTTTGTAACTTCAGTGAGCAGTTCGAAAAAACGAGAGAGAGAGAGAGAGAGAGAGAGAGAGAGAGAGAGAGAGAGAGAGAGAGTTTTTAATAGCTCACAAATATAGCTCAATTCGACTAAATACGGAGAAAATAAATAAACAGCAAACGTAGAGGAGAGGACACTATAATCGAATAATAACTCCAAAATTTGCATCCAGAAATAGAAAGAGATACGTGCATACGTACATATCTGTGCACAGTATATATATGGAGAGAGAGAGAGAGAGAGAGAGAGACCTCTTCTAAAATCAGTGTCTAGTTTGCAAGGAAATTGTAATTGGTTTGATATTTGACACGGGCAACAGAACAGAGAGAGAATAACACGGCTGCAGCGTAAGCAAGTGCAAGAGAGTTAGTAATCCCAACTTCAATTCCGAAACCTCCATGAAACTCAATTGAAGCTCCATAAACAGCAAATAATTACTCTAGCACTATTATTCAAAAACCAATCCATAATCATAGAAGCCTAGACCAGCAGAGGTCTAACTGCAATCTAACAGATTCTCAAAATCCCCCTCGACGACTGCAATTTATGCAGAGTAATTGGATTCAACGTCAAAATGAACTCTACTTTCTAGAGGGAGAGAGAGATACAGAGCACTTACGGCGGAGACGGTGAGACGGCGCCGTAGATATGCATTACGACTATACTTTTCGCGGGTGCTTTTGTGGAGGAGCTAAGACTAGATTAGTGATTACTCTGGTTGTGTACTCTCAAATCTGCAGTTGGATTTTTTGATCCAAAAAAGGAAGGAGTAGGAGTAGTTGGATAGGTGCCACTAAAGAGGGCCCAAGGTATTAGTGGTGAGGCTGTTTGGCCTAATCAGTTGGATCGGCTCTCACATTGAAAGTTTGAGCATTGTGTGCGTTTAAACGGTTCATTATATTTCTTTCTAGTCAGTAATTATCTAGGTAAATTGTACGTGGAATTACTCTCTTCCAAAAAAAGGAGTAGTTGGATATTGGTTTCTCGGGCCGAACCGAAACACCAATGATCTAGCTTCTGGATCTAGAGCACCAACCCGGCGGATCAGGGCTTATTTTTTTTCCCAGGGTCCGAGTTGGCCCAATTCTTTTTCTTTCATGTATATCCAAGTTTGGTTTGGTTTTGTTTTATTTTGTTTTGTTTGTATCGGTTCATTCCATTTAACATGAAAAGTCCGAAAATAACACAGATTTCATCACGAACCTAAGTTTTGTTTGTCACCTTCTAAATCGCTATAAAATATATGTGCATATGTTTAATTATGAGATTGAGTAGTAAGTCACATTTTAATTGAATTAGCCAATCGACTCGCTATCAAACATTTATTTTTGAATTCGATAATTTTGCAAAATAAAATTGCCCTATATTGACTTTATGTATAACTGCTCCATGAGATAGATACCCATGATAATATATGTGGAAGTTATTTTGTCACCATCATAATCGACATCCTGTACCAATTAACATGTTCTACTAATTAAAATAAATACTTAATTTTCAAATAAATATTTAAAAAATTATAAAAAAATGACTTGTCTCATAAAATAAAAAATAAATACTTAAATGATAAGTTGCATACTGCTGCTTGGTAGCGTGGATCATGAGGATATACTAAAGTATATACTTCTACTATGTAAAGCCCATTGGTAAGCCCACAGTCAGCAACACAACACAAACGCACGCCCACCGTGTCTCCCAAGTCAACAAAACCATGGTAATGGAAACCAGGTGCGCACAAAACACCACGCTCTTTATAGATTCCACCTCCTTATCCTGCGCCTTCTTTCCTTTCTTTCTTTCGTGCTACCGCTACTACTATATAAAGTTCACTCTCTCTACCGATCCTCGTTCTCCATTTGCCTTGTCCCGTCTGCCGTTCTTTCATCGCGCTTCCACAATTATCTCATCATCTCTAACTTGTTTGATCTCTATCTCTCTCTCTTTTTAACGTAGTAAGTTCAGACTTTGTATATGTATGCTTACGCGTTTGATTGATCTGCTGCTCCTGATAGATAAATAATTTTTGTTTGTTTGTTTTTGTGTTTCTGCGAGTGAAGACTAGTCGGAATGGCGACAAAGAGGAGTGTAGGTGATCTCAAGGAAGTAGATCTGAAGGGAAAGAAGGTTTTTGTGAGGGTTGATCTGAATGTTCCTTTGGATGACAATCTCAATATCACTGATGATACCAGAGTCCGAGCGGCTGTCCCTACTGTCAAGTACTTGATGGGTCATGGTGCCAAAGTCATTCTCTCTTCCCATCTGGTAAAACCCACCCACCCATCTACTACTCTTTTTGATTTCTTTGTTTTATTGATTGTGTGCTCCTTTTTACGAGAGAGATACTGTACATGTTTTATAGTTGCTACAGTTCTTTCTTCTTTTTTCTAATTGTGAATTGCCGAGATCGCTTCATATTCAGTCAGGGCCAGTATTTGATTAAGCACTCAGATTGAATCTAATTTGGCCTAGTATATTTTGCACTGCCCAATTTATTGGATTTTAGCCATATCTGAGTGTTGTAATTTTCTGTCGATCGAGGAACAGTGTGTTCTTGTGTAGCTCAACGTTCTCTCATCCTAATAACTTGTGACTTGTCAAGTTAGAATCATTTTTGCTCGTATCCCTTTTGTTTTTTTTTTTTTGGGGACTATTAGAGCTTCACAGGAGTCCTTGGGTCGCGGCTTTCTTCTGTAGCGTTGGAAAAGTAGAAACCGTCTTATAGAATTTAGAAGGTAAACGGAGTATTTGGAGGCATAGTTTGTATTTTCTGGAATTTTTTAAGTATCCAGTTTGTTATAACTTATAACTACAAGTATTTTGATGGATGGATTTGTTTTTCGGTTGCACAGTGGGCAGACTACTGATGCGTGAGTCCCAACACTGTTACAAGGCCTATAAACTTATCTCCCAGGAGACAAAACTTTTTACGATAGCGAATACTTCTATTTGGTCTGGATTTGTGTTTCGGTTGCACAGTGGACAAACTACTGATGCGTGAGTCCCTACACTGTTACAAGGCCTATAAACTTATCTCCCAGGAGACTGAACTTTTTACGATAGTGAATACTTCTTTTTGGTCTGGATTTTGTCCTAGTTGCTAGCTCTATTCTTCTGGGGTCATTGTGGTCTATTTTGTTTGTTGAACTACCTATAGAAAGCTATAAGTTTAGGTAGTTGTCATAGTTGATAACTTGATATGTGGTGTTATTCTGGGGCTATGTGAGCCATGTTGTTTGCTTGAATTCTTTTTGATGTGTGGTATAATTATAGAGTGTTTTACCTTTTGTGGTTCATGCGAGACATATTGCACATATTGAATCGCATCTCTGTTTCTGTTTATATTGGAAGCTACTGCATGTTTGATGAATGATTGCTGTCAACTTGTCATGACTTCACGAAATACCTGAATCAATTATTGAGTTTAGATTTTTGACTTTATTGTTTTCCCATTGGTTGATTGAGATTGAAACTCAATGCTTTTAATGTGGGATTGTTTTTCCCTTAAGTTGCTAAATTATCCACTGTTTTCATAGAAAGAGTAACACCCAGAGCGCTACTAGGTTTTCTTTCACCATTAGTAACGGAGGACATGAAGTTTGTTTCTGTTAGAGTTGAGATTTTGTTTTCGCTTTGAGAAGATTTGGGATTTTGTTTTTGCTTTGAGGGGATGTGGGAGGGGAAGGGGAAGGGAAGAAGAAGAAACTCCGCAACAGAATCCTGTCTTGATCTACTGAAAAGTTGTTTGAATTTTTTTTCTCCTGTGGGTGCGGCTAGATGTGTTTTTCGGTCATGCAATAGGAGGCAGTCTTTGAGTTTGGTTTCTATTCCCTTTTGCCAGTATTGCTACGTTTGCGTTCAGTAATTTATACCATTTAATTGTGCTGAAAAAGAAACTCATTCAGCAATTCCTTTTGAAATGTGGGTTGCAGGGACGCCCAAAGGGTGTCACACCGAAATACAGCTTGAAGCCTCTTGTGCCAAGGTTGTCTGAACTTCTTGGTGTTGAGGTTAGTTTATTCCCACTTAGTATAAGGTTCATCTGGCTCGACTTTGTTTGCAGTCACTAATGTGGTTATTTAGGTGAATATCTACTGATCTTGTTGGTGTGTCTCCAACAGGTCAAGATGGCAAATGACTGTATTGGCGAAGAAGTTGAAAAATTGGTGGCTGCATTGCCAGATGGGAATGTTCTGCTTCTGGAGAATGTGAGGTTCTACAAGGAGGAAGAGAAGAATGATCCTGAATTTGCGAAGAAGCTAGCATCGCTTGCTGATCTCTATGTGAATGATGCATTTGGGACTGCTCATAGAGCACATGCTTCCACAGAAGGAGTGGCCAAGTACTTGAAGCCTTCGGTTGCTGGATTCCTTATGCAGAAGGTTTGTACGTCCAATTACATCCTTTGGGTACTTTCAAGAAACTAAATTTTACCGGGTAGTTTGGTTAAAATATGTTAACTAATCAGCACCATTCTTGGAGAACTACACAAATCATGGCTTTGATGTTTTGAGGTTTTGATTGTCTGATCAAGTGGTAAAGAGTGATCTAGATTTGCATTAGCACATGTTGTACGCTTGGTCCCAAATTCGGACTTTGTTTGCTAAGATCACATGGTACTGTGTGCATCAGTTGAGCAAAATTATAAACGAAATGAAAACTCACTTAATGGAGAAATTGTTGTTGGACGTAAATTGAATCATCCAATATTCGTTTCATAGTCTAGTTTGTCAAGTTGCCATGAGAAGTTGGTCTGGAGCTTGGTATGTCTGCCTCGGAATCAGATTAAAGAAGCTGCTGAAGAAGGTTGGGCTGTTGCCAGCTGTTTGGTTTTACTTTGTGAGCCCAGCAAGCACAACAGCTAATCTTTCTTAATCTAAAATTGAAAACATGATATGCCAAGCATAGAACTATTCACTTAAATAAAAGATATTCCTGCTTGTTGATTGTTAGAGACTTCATTTTGATTTTCTTGTTCAGCCCACACATGATTGATGGTGTCATCATTGTTATCCTTCTTAATTTGATATTTACTATGCGCTAATGGAAATCTGCATGCTGGTTGAGCCGAAACTATTGCTTAGTTTATTTAATAAATGATAAGTGGTAAAAACTATTTCTTAAGTTAACTTGACGTGTTGACTTATCTTTGTTCTTAGGAACTTGACTATCTTGTTGGAGCCGTGTCAAATCCCAAAAGACCATTTGCTGCGATTGTTGGTGGCTCGAAGGTGTCAAGTAAGATCGGTGTGATCGAGTCATTGTTGGGGAAGGTTGACATTCTGTTGCTTGGTGGAGGTATGATTTTTACATTTTACAAGGCCCAAGGTTACTCAGTTGGATCATCACTTGTGGAGGAAGACAAGCTTGATCTTGCAACATCCCTTCTTGAGAAGGCCAAGTTTAAAGGGGTGTCTTTGATGCTGCCTTCTGATGTAGTTATTGCTGACAAGTTTGCTGCAGATGCCAATAGCAAGGTTATTACTTTTCAACCCTTTCAGTGAACTAAAAATTCTGACCAGGTTTTCAGAAGTAGTTTGAAATGAAATCCAACTTAACATCTTCATCCATGCCGCAATTTCTAACACTTCCATAGAGTCCTTGATACCTTCAAACAGACAGAAAGGAAGATCTGTCCTTTTGATCTGATTTGCATGATTTTGGTTCCGTGTTTGAGTTCAAATATTTTGTTAATTAATTCATCCTGCAAGAGCGTTAAAACATTGTTCATTATGTCTTGTAGATTGTTCCAGCATCTTGTATCCCTGATGGTTGGATGGGATTGGATATTGGACCCGATTCAATCAAGGCCTTTGGGGAAGCCTTGGATACTACCAAAACTGTTATTTGGAATGGACCTATGGGCGTGTTTGAGTTTGACAAGTTTGCTGCAGGAACAGAGGTACACAAAACTGTTATCTAGCATTAGCATCGGCCTCATGCTATACAAGAATGGTCAAGCATTTGATACGTGGATGTTTCATGTAGTTGAAACCTCTTTCCTTTTTGCCTTGTAGCCCTAATAGAATACTATTTTTCTTTAATGAGCAGGCAATTGCAAAGAAATTGGCAGACCTTAGTGGAAATGGGGTGACAACAATAATTGGAGGAGGCGACTCTGTTGCAGCGGTGGAGAAGGTTGGTCTAGCGGAAAAGATGAGCCACATCTCAACTGGAGGTGGTGCCAGCTTGGAACTTCTCGAGGGGAAACCACTTCCTGGAGTTCTTGCCCTTGACGATGCTTGAGCAACGCTTTCCTCCGTCTCTTATTTTGTGCATTTAGTGAATGCTTTTATGTCTGGGGTTTTGACCAGAGCGGATTCAAACCAATATTTCTTAAGTAGAGTGATAGAGATTAAACTTGAATAAGTGTATACCTTGGGTAGTGATTGATTTCATTGCCTTGCAGTGGATCTAATGAGGGACGGTTCTACTTATTTAGTTCACTATGAAACCTTTTGTTAGTTTTTTGTGTCCTTGAGGAAGTTGATTTCCATGCGATTGAAAGCTTGCCTACTTTTTCATCTCTATGCATTTTTTGTTTTTGTTTTGGTAAATCGGAAATTCATCTCTATGTTTTGTTATCTCGCTTTCTATGAAGTTCTTTTTAAGCGAGATAAAATTAGAGCAACAGCTTTAAGGGGGCTATGTTGTCAATGGACAATCATACAGCATGGTAGTACGATTTATGTGGCAGATGTAATTGAAACAGAAGTAAGAGAGTCAGAACTGCGAGCCTCCTTGAACAAAGAAGACTACAGTCTACAAACGAGGGAAGAGGTTTTGAGAGAGTGATCGGGATGGGACTCAAACCAACAATCCAAAATTTCATGTGCTTGGAAGTAATAATAGCACCAATGGGACAGTTCACTTCAGACTCCATACCTCTAGTGGCCCCTCAAATGATTTGTAGGTACTCTACCATGCACCATCACAAACCACAAAAAAACTTTCTTAACCGTGAGGAATATTTACTTCTCAAAAGTCATTCCTTGCTAATATCCACATTGATACTTGAGGGAGCTAACAAGTTTGCATAAAAGAGAGCATTTCCAGATTCAATCAGAGCTATTTTTCAAGTGTGTGTCTGGTACAGCTTATCATAGCTATTTTTAAGTTCAGAGAACACGTGTTTAATATTTGATGCACCTTTTGATACTAAATAGCTTAAGAGCACTTATAAGGAAATGAAAAAATAGTGTTCAAATATCTCTCAAGTTCTTCCTCGCCCTCATCTCCTCGTTGATGAATGAAAGTGTATAAAATTAAGACCAACGGGCAACAAGAACAATCACAAACAAAATAGACTTAGAGAAACTCTCGACTATATTGTATTTCACTAGAAATCTTAAAACCTCCCATTTTCATGAGGCTTGCGACTCAATTTATAGTAGGAAAAATCCTATACATTAGGAAATAAAGAAAAAGAAAACTGGAGTATAAAATTAGAAAGCAAGTATTCTTCTTGACCAAACAAATATTAAAAAGAAACTAAATTAGAAAACTAAATACTCTAGAATTGTTATTTCTAAAATTGCAAGACTCCCTAACAAACAACTAAAACCAAAATAAGGAAAAACTAAATATATTGTCCTCTAACTTCGATAATATAAAATCGATCTCCATTCTGCATCACTCTTGTTTTCTTCTTGCCACCAGTTTCTTTGATTGCTTTCCTCTTCTTGTGACAAGATTTCTTTGATTTTCTACAGAAGTTTGAAAAAAGAAGAAAGAAATTAAAAGAGGTTGATACTTAATAAAACATTTCACAAGGACATTAGTAATAGCAAAGGACAACAGTAACAAGCAACAATGAAGAAGTTAGTTTCTTCCAGAATGTTAATAAAGTAAAAACAACTACTCCTACTATAAACTAAATACGCAATGGGAAAATTTTTCAAGGGCTACCAGGAAAATAGAAAAGAAAATTACTTTAACAACCTAGGGACCCTATGCTCTAGTGGCACCTATTAATCTACCAATCACATTTTTTCTATAATTGATTGACCACTTTCAAATTGTAGCACATATAGCGCTTGCTCTCAAGGCACTCCAACTCTTTCGGTATTTCTTATAAAGGAAGCCTCACTCTCGCTCAGTACGTAAATGTAAATCGGTGTCATATATTTCAGAAACGAGTACTCCTTGGGTGCTAACCATCACTCGAATTGGCTTTGACTATCTAATAATTCTAGATTCCAGTCCTTGTTTGGGCTAGAGCGCAGATCCAAAGCATGCACATTTCAGCTTCCACATAACCTTTGGGACATGCTTTTGCGGGATGACTAAACACCATACAGTGGTGGCACTTCTCTTGCTCGAGTCCTAGGAGCTCTTCCTCTAGATGGTTCATAGCTCTAGCTTCCTACGCTTATTAAAAATCACTGACGCTTTTCCAGCTGAAAAGATGCCGTTGCCTACCGTGAAAAGGTGAATTATCAAGAGTGGGCGGGTAAGGCATCCGTGCCCAACCAAGGAAGGGGGCAAGAAATGCCAGGCCAAAGCATCAGTGGATATTACTTGGACCAAATAGGGTTCAGAATGCCAAAAAATCTGCCAGTGGATATCACTTACTCTAAAAAAAGTCTCTCTAGTGGATACAAACTTCTTAGACACTTCCATTTTCAATTTTCTCCTCGATTATCCCAGAGCAATATTTGATGACACTGCATCAATTGCCTAGACAAAAACAGAGGAATCACTCGCTAGGTACCAAATCCCAATTGCTACAATAGGTGTTCTAAGTCCAGGTGATTAGTTGGTAGACAAGCTAACTGCATATAAAAAATAGAAAAGCTAAGAACCTAATACCATTTGGGATATTCTTCTGGCATCTGAGAAGCGCTCCAACAGCAGCAAAACTTCTTCTTCTTGAGCTGGAAAACTCACCAGCGTCTTCCCTGAAAGACAAACACAATGCGAGTCTTAAGAAGACTTGCCCATGGATTAACATTTACGGCTGTCCAAAATAAAAGATCGAACCATAAAATCGTCCACCAGAGTGATATGTACGGTTTGGACCAGATTTATTGTAGAGCGGTTTGGTAATCGCTCACAAAATAGAAAACCAAAGGCATTTGGTTCGAGTTATGGTTTTGACCTCATGAATCCATGACTAACTCTATTGCTATTTGAATGACGACACATGATCATATTTAAGTGGATGAAGTATAAATTTGGTCCAAAGGGTTACTATTTCATCAGGTTTATAATGTGAAAATGTACGCACAACTTAAAACAAGTAAGTGATGATAGGAGTAGCATTCGAACTGTGATTTCGGAAAAAAACCCCTAGTGCATTCTACTATGTGGTTTCATGGTTCAATAGCTAGGTTTAACTTCTATGCTTCTTAAACCCATATGAACGAATAAGCTTCTTCATCCGAACTGTGAACACCCCTATAATATCAACTCTAACATTGGTTGCCTACCAATAAGATTCTCAATCTGCAAAAATGACTTGATTTCGTACTGACTGGACTATTGAGATTGTAACACCCGTTAGCCCTTCCTGAGCAGTTCTTCCAACTCGTTGTATGTAATCCTGCAGAACATTCCATAAGTGACAAACAATAAGAATGATCAAATCATAAGAGGACAACAACTTTGTTTCCCTACATTACTGTTATAGGTGATATAAGCATCCACAGTACATTAATTGTCGTGATGACTGCGCATGCTTGTGGCTAACAAGGAGTTTTCAAGAATCAATACGAAAACAATCAAATAAGTACAGCAAAAGTTGGCAAAATGTCAGAAATCAAGTAACAATGTTGGAGCACTAGAAAAAAAAATATTCAAAAGTAAAGAATAAATGAACAAGCGAGAGACAGAAAGATCACATACTACAACCTCAAACAAATAGCTAACCCATGTCCATGTCTTAATTAAAAGTTGAAATGCAATCAAAAACTGTGATAACTAATTGAGACAATGCGTCCCACTGAAAACATAAGAAGAAACAAAAAACTTTCCACCAAAACATAACACTGTTCCACCAGGTCAGACCTTATTTTGAAATGAACTCTAGATTGTCTATGGAGATTGCTAGAAAATTAAAGATTGTTCTTCAGTGGAGAAGCCCATAATGAATGTACAAAACTACAAAAGTATACGAACCCACACCGAAACAGCAGCAGGAAAACAGCGAAGACTCCAGTTGCAATGGCTGGTATAAGATATCATACACAGAATTGTAGACACGAAGTACTAAGGAAGCCTGACCTTGGAATTTGAGGGGATATCATAATTGATAACCAAATCCGCACGTCGAATGTCAATCTCTCTCATGCCCACATCAGTGCACACAAGGATATTACACTTCCCAGCGTTGAACTTCTTTAAGCCTCCCAATCTTTTGGCTTGCCATGAATGAAACAAGGTGAGGGCATACTGCGAATGCTAAGATGCGATGAAAAAGACCACTGACTATAAAAGACAAGGCAAACCAAATTATGCAGTCAACCTATACAAAACATCCATACACGTACCTGGCTCATTTGACCATAAATTTGTATGGCTTTTAGCCCAAGGTTTCGAAGCATTTGAGCCAAAAGGCATGTTGAATCACTTGTTCGAGTAAAAACCATTGATGTACTTCCAGACATCTCAGTCAGAAGATATACGAGATAGCAATCCTGTGGCAAGAGTAAAGATGAATTCAGAACTACAGAAATGCAATAAAGATAGGTGATCACAGAGGCAAACCTTGCCTCGGCTATGCAAATTGGGACCTGTTCTTGGTACTCAAGCAATGCACTAACATGTTCCTCTCACGGATAAAAGGCGACTACAGAGTTTCCCAATAGATTTGAAAGGTTGGAAACAATCCCTCTTGTTTTTAAATGCAAGCTTTTTAACCACTGCAGAACGGTAGATTTAAGTCTCATCTTTCCTGCATTGTCCAGATCAAATTTAAGTCTTTTCTTACCTGCTCTTTGAACAACAGTTTCACGGATATCCTAAACAACTATACTTCTGTTGGATAAAACAAACAGATTCACGCTTTTTCCTCCCTTTTCTCTTGATTTCGCAGATTGTCACTCCTCCTTAAATCCAAAACAAATGATGTGGACAAAGCAACGCCCTAGTTGGCGTTCATTCTCAAAATCTTCAAAAAGACGAAAGTCACGAAACACGAAAGACAAGACAAATGCTATAGAAGGAAACCTTGTGCTTCGAAGGCACGAAGCAACACAGTTGCGTTACGGTTCCAACAGTGGAATATTTAGACGCAGCCTCAATCTGGAAGGAATTACGACTTAAAACATTAGTCACGAAGCTAATGAGGAAAATTAAGAACAGTATACGATGCAATGATAGATACAGTAGTTAACTTTGAATACCTTCACAGGATTCCTCAGACAAGCCCTCTGGATACCTTCACACAGACATAGTCCAAGATCATTGAATGAATTCACCAGTTGTACATGTTCGTCCTCTGCCATGTTTGAACTAGTAATCAACACAAGAAAAACAATTAGTCAAGTTAAAACCTCACAGAAAGTATGAAAATCTTATAACCCTCTCAACTCTTTCTACAGCTTATGACGTAGTGGAATTCACAAAGAGATTAGTTAACTACTAATCCAAACGAAATAGGTAATTCTTGAATCCATAAGAAGAGACAAAAACTGTGAAATATTTACACCCCTGTTCTAAAGCGTAACCCCGAAACTCTAAAAATAAATTGAAGTCACGTTTGTCATTGGCATATTTGTGTCCTTTGTGCCCTTAACGTGTATAACACAAGTCCGACGAGTATTTATACACTTTACACAATAAGCAACAATACGTGGTAAATGCAGCAAAAGAGGTCAGTGTAGTTATCGAATGTGTTGTATTCAATGAAATTTCAATTTTTTTGTGTGAGAAACTTATAACACTATGAACCTTAATTTAAAGGTGAATGCATATTTGAATATGACCCAATTTTGAACCATAAATCCCCAAAATGGATTGTTCATGACTCATTTCGGGTTAAGTAGTTCTCACCTTTTGTTCTCATTCATTAACCTCTATCGATAGTCGGTGAGGGTGATATTTGTCTAGACCATTCATGGCTGGAAATGAAACACCCATACCAGAATATTTTCATGGCTTAGGCTGGTTTGGTTTTTTTTTATTCAAAGAAAATTTGTATTTGTTAATTTTGTGTCAAATTTTTGTTGATTATTGATTCTTCTTGGCGAGAAAAATCAGAAAAAAAAAATTTTATGATCAAAAGTTAGATTTCTCTCGCCGAGAAAAATCAATAACTTGATATAAAACTAACAAATGCAATTTTTTTTTTAAAATAAAGACAAACTAATAAGTTACTTTGACTTATTGGTCAAAAACTAGCCAGAGGACTTTGAATGTTCCATCATATATACCCTTTATTTTTATATAAATAATATGCTCCGATCACTCTTTTTACATTATTTAACAACTTGCATGACATTTTTCCTTTGATAAAAAAGTCTCCCGCCACAAAATCAGAGCATAAATTCATCGTTCACTTAATAGAGGCCTCACTTGAAATCAAAGCATATACACTATATGAATTGACGCTAAAATAATTGATAGTACCTGATAGATTTCAAATATGAAATTTTAACAAGAAATAAATTTTTAAATTTCAGGACTTGACCACTGAGCAACCTTTTAAACTTGGGAGGGCTCCACCAAGGCTGCACAATCCGGCATTTGCTACCCGACACACGAAAAATTATACTATGCCCCAAGGGCATAGCCACGTGGTGCCCCGAGGCTTTCTGCACCACACATTTCAGTATCCCATGAAATGTGTGGTGCAGAAAGCCCCGGGACACCACGTGACTATGCCCCGGGGGCATGGAATAATCTCTCCCGACACACAAACCCCAATCCCACAAGGTTGCTTCACATGCTAATAATTGACTTCTTTCTAGATTTCTGTGCTAATTTTCTGTCCCATCAGTTCAACCTTCCTTTCAGCAGCTTTAGCTCTTCCTCAAAATACCCATTGTCTTTCATCTTAATAACCAGACAGCCAGCTCCCAGCCCTTTTGAGAATTGCATTGGCCATTGAAGAGTTGTTCAACCCTGTGGTGGACTCCACATACGGCAATGAGATGATTGAACGCAAGGAAGATGCAAATATATTAATGTTAGACTCGTAAATCAATGTATTTTCTCATGCAATTAGCGGCTCTATCTCTTTCTATGATTTGGACACATTTGGTCGGTTGAACTTCAACACACTATTATTAAATTTTTTTAAGATTAATCATTTACATTGATGAACGAGATATAAAAAAATTTAATATTATGACCCAAAATCCTAAGAAATTTACTAAAGATTATTCTTTTTTTGAAAAAGACAATCTGTAGGTAGGATCAATTTTTCTCAATTTCAATCCATATGTTGATACTTTATTCACTTCGTCAAGAGAAAAAAAATAAACGGAAAGAGGAAAAATGAAAACTTTACCCATCTCATTAGAGTAAAATTTGAAAATTAGTCAACTGAAGCACATAAATTCTAATTTTACAGTGACCCTATAATAAGTAGACTTGATAAAAAAGGAAAGAAATGAAAATGCAAAGGAAATTCTCACGCCGTCGATGCTTTTCCGTAACGTCTATGGCAGATTCGAAATTTCGAACTCCACTCTTTTACAGGATCGCATGGCTTCTGTTTCTGATGGGAATCAGAAACCAAAATAAAAAATATATATATCAATTGTTTTTTGGGGGTTGGGAGTGGTTAGTACAAGACAAAGGAATGAAAAGCAAAAGCAAACTCTGCAGCAAGAGGAGGAAAAGGTGCACTTTTTTGTTGTAAATCGACGTGCTCCAAGAGGGTATTGTCGTAAATTCAAGACGAACATTCACATTCCCTCTGTAGTAACATGGAGAGTACCTGTATTTCCATTCCATTCCATTGTCAGTGCTAAATTATCTGTCTCCTGAGTAGTTTCAGATGCTGTTCCAAGGTGAAGTTGAAACAAGGAACCAAAATGGTGTCTGAGAATTCTCTCTCCTCTCTCACCCGCTCTTCCACTCCCAACCTCTGCACTTCATTTGCTAACCGGTACCAAAATTCTCTCTCTTAAATGTGTGTATATGTGTGTGTGTGCGCATATTTATACACACATTTGATCCTCACACTAAGCTTCTGTCCCAAATTTTGGTAGTTTAGAATGTCCTTGGAAAACGTTTTTACGGTCACGCTCCTGCTCCTCCTGCTCTTGCTCGCGCGCATTACCTGACTTAACATATATGTACACGCGCATGATGTAAAATGGCTACATGGGCGGGCTTGATTATGTAATTTACGTGGGTGTAATTGTGTAGTTGTTGTCGCTTCGATCTGGTTTGATGTTTTCCTAATTCTTGGGTGTGCTATCAGTTTTGTACTATACTCCTATTTGTAGGCTTTATCATCTTTGAGGAACTGATAGTTAGTCGAAAATGAAAATGACAAAATTCAGTTTTCAAGCATATTTCCAACCTAACCTATATGCTTTCTTTCCATTTTTGGAGTTTTAATGTCGTTATTGTCCTATTGTTGTCTAATCCTGTTTCTTTCATACTCTTCTTCGCCCATTTTATTTGCTCTTTACTAGTTAGAAGTACCAGTTCAAATTTCCAACCAATGAATTGGTTTAAAGTCCTTTTACTGAGATTTATGCTTAGGTGTATATTTCTAGATATTGACTCTATTGGTTAGACTCTTGCCCTGGCTTTGTTGGGCCCCACTAGTTACGGTGAGAGTGGTCCTGGATTAGTCGGTTCATTGGACTGGTTCCATTGGACTGGATATATAGTATATACGGAAAAGTTTTGACTGGCCAACTTCCATAGATTATACAGAAAGGGCTAAAGAATTTTGAAGCATTTATGGCGGCGTGCAAAGTGTGGTTTCCTTGGATACCTTTTACTTTGTCATTTGATTCGGGCATTTGGCTTTTGATGTCTAGTATGTCCCAACTATAGTGGAGTCTTCATCTTGTGTTTCTAACAACTCTTTATATGTCACTCCTTTATTAATCTCTATGTTAGAGTAGTACATTGCGGCTTCTATGGAACAGTTGTGCAACCATTAAGCTAATATACGTCATGACCTTATTTTGTGAATATTTTACTTTTCTCTTATCATGGTAAATGGCTTTCTTGGATATTTGATAAAGATTGAAGTTTATGCTACGAGGCATGAGCTCTTTTTATGCTAAAAAATCACAATTGGAAGTTCTAAGATGGTTTAGGATTTTCTTTTGCTTGTTCACAGTATTTTTGCAGATGTTGCTGGGGATGTTACAGTTGTGGTTGATGGAGAGTCTTTTCTACTTCACAAGGTAACTTCTTTTAGTTTGTAGCAGAATTTAATAAATTTATTCTTACTTATTGTTCTTCCTCTTCATGCATAAGGAAACATTGACACATATTACACGAATACATGGTTTCTTCAATGCACCGATATGTTCTCAAAGACCCTAATGTCTTACAGAGTTTGTGTATCTAAACATGAATGACTTCTTTTTCAATGAAAGATGAAAATACATACGGGAATCATGCTGATGTGCACTCTGATAACAGTCCTGTTGTAAGTATCGAGTATTGGTAATGAATTTATACCTTCCTATGTGCATGGCTTGAAATGATTCGTTTCCTTATAGCTACATCCATATCACTCCTACTGTTTCTGACTTTTACCAAGACTAATCAAAGTCTACTCTTTGTACTCGTTTATGAAAAGTTTCCCCTGGTAGCTCGAAGTGGAAGGATTAGGAAAATGGTGGCAGATGCTAAGGATTCTAATATTTCAAGGTTGGAACTCTGTAACTTACCAGGTGGTGCCCGGACATTTGAACTAGCTGCAAAATTCTGTTATGGCATGAACTTTGAGGTTACTGCTTCAAATGTATCACATCTGCGCTGTGCTGCAGAATTCTTGGAAATGACTGAAGATTATTACGAAGTAAATCTCATCGAACGAACGGAAACCTATCTGAATGAGGTGGTTGTTCAAAGTCTGGAAAAGTCTGTGGAAGTTCTTTCCGCATGTGAGACACTACTTCCTATTGCAGAAGAGTTAGGAATTTTAAACAGGTGTGTTAATGCCATTGCGGTGAACGCATGTAGGGAGCAGTTAGTATCAGGTTTATCCCGTCTAGATTGTGAAAGCGGATCTGCAGAATTAAAGGGTGGATGTATTGATTGGTGGGTCGAAGATCTCTCAGGACTGAATATCGACTTTTATCATAGAGTTGTCTCTGCTATGGGAAGAACCGGTGTACGATCAGATAGCATTGTTGCGTCTTTAATGCACTACGCTCAAGTTTCTTTAAAGGGTATTGGAAAACAGCAAATCCGGAACCCAGCTAGAACAAATCCAGGTGCCATGGAAAACACCCAGAGGGAAATTGTGGAAACTCTTGTGAGTCTTATGCCAACAGAGAAGAGTTCATCTATTCCGCTGAGTTTTCTGTTTGGGATGTTGAGGATGGCAATCATGGTTGATGCTACCCTCGCTTGCAGGCTTGAGCTCGAGAGGAGGATTTCATTTAGGTTGGAAATGGTTCCGCTTGATGATCTGCTTATACCGTGCATTCAGGCTGGTGACTCCATGTTTGATGTGGATACTGTGCATAGGATATTGGTGCATTTCCTGCAGCGGATTGAAGAGGAAGAAAATGATGATTGTGGGTATGAATCAGATGGCCTTGGTTCTCCAAGCCATGGGTCTGTGCTGAAAGTTGGACGGCTTGTTGATGCGTATTTAGCAGAAATTGCTCCTGATCCGTATCTCAGTGTACAAAAGTTCACTGCAATAATTGAGATACTGCCCGACTATGCTCGTGTGATTGATGATGGGCTATACAGAGCCGTTGATATATTTCTGAAGGTAAATTTAAGCATTTTTTTCTTTCCATAATGCTAACTTTTTATGTTGAGCTATAAGACCATCTCATTCACTCAACATTTTTGATAAACTAAGGCATGCTTGGTGCATGTTTTGTTTCTTCGAGAGTAGTTTTTGTAACGGGCTCCAAAATGAAAACACAAAACAAGTGTTTTCCTTGCTAACGGAACAAATGAAGCCATGCTTATAAACAATAAAACAAAGTCCAGTGCACATCAAATTCTCTTTGGACAAGAACAAGAACATGTTGCCTGTTTTCTTCTGACAGCAGAAAAATGGAAGCATGTAAAGCAAATAAATGGTGGCATCATTCCTTGGTCTTCTATTAAAACTCTGTTTTGTTTGCAAAGTTGAAATTTTAATGGACTTCTCGGCTTATTGACTTAGGAGTTAGGAGGCAGCTCCAAGTCTTCTCAGAAACTTGCAAAATTTAGACTGCTCTTAATAGTTTCTTCTTATTGTCTGACTTGATCTGTTATATCCTGTTTTCCCCAATTAGGCCCATCCAATGTTACCAGAGCATGAACGTAAGCAGCTCTGTAAATACATAGACTGCCAAAAGCTCTCTCAAGAAGCCTCAAATCACGCTGCACAGAACGACAGGCTCCCAGTCCACATGGCAGTGAGGGTTCTCTACTATGAGCAGCTCCGTCTTAAGAGCACTGTGTCTGGGAGTTCTGGAGACGGATTCTTGTCACAGAAAATCAGCAGCGGTATCCCTAGTGCGGCCATGTCCCCTAGGGATAATTATGCTTCTTTGAGGAGGGAGAATAGGGAACTTAAGCTTGAGATTTCAAGAATGAGGGTGAGGCTTAGTGAACTGGAAAAGGAACAGGTGGTCATGAAACAAGGGATGATGGAGAAGTCAGGGAATGGGAAAAAGTTTTTAACTTCGATTTCTAAGGGGATTGGAAGAATAGGAATATTTCATGGTCCAGGAGGTGGAAAGCAGCAACAATCCGGGAGGAAATCCAGGGCATCAGAAGGAAAAACTGGAAGGAGTCGGAGGTACTCTTTATCTTAGCATTAGGTTTGAGTTATAATTCAGCAATTCTGGGAAATTTTCCATTTTTTTGAGGTAGATGAGTGGCTTTTTCATGAACTGCAGTAGATGTTAAATGTCAGTTCATAGGCTCAAATTCCATGGTGGGGCGTATTATCACCTCTTTATGGTTGCTGAAATTGAATCAATCTTACACCCAACAGAACATGATGTCAGCATTCATACTAGGGGGGGATCTACCAAGAACTTTTCACATCAAAATTTGGAGCAGAATTCATACTTGTCAAGTATTTTGACATATGATTTATTGGTCTAGTGTTAGGGTCAATCTTCTTCATTTTCTATGTAATTTTGCTTGCTGTTCTATGTAATCGTTGTCTACTTTTTTCATCAACGCGCAAAATCAGTAGGTGACATTGTCTGGACCAAATCTTAAGGAAAATCTGTAAGCTATACAAAAAAAAAAAAAAAAGAAGCTCTATAACATCAAAAACTAAGTTTTGCTTTTCTTTCGGGAGTTGGTACGTAATTGGACCATACCATTTTTTGGTTTACCGTACTTCAACTTGCAACTATGACGATTCATCAGCCAAAGATGGGAAATAATGTTGTCGACTTTGCGATCTAAGGTTATGGATAACTATCTCATAGCATTTCCTCTTTTTGTGGTTCTACTTCCCGGGCAAACTTTGTAGGAGTAGAATTGTAAGGAAAAAATCTATTACACACCAATGCATACATGCATTCGCATATTCCACGTCTACCCACAGGCCATGACCATGAAATATTTGGTGAATATGAACACTCAAGATACAGAGGCTAAAGGCCAATTTTTATTCGTTAAGGGTTGACCAACCCAAATAATCACAATTCAACTAACCATTTTCTCTTCCGGCAGGCCGAACTGCCTGAGGTATGCATTGTCATCACAGAAATACAGTTCGACATTCTTCTTGCCACGAATCAGACAATGTTTTTTTTATTTAGACAATGGTTGTTGCATGCTAAGCTATAAGTTGTTTACCGCACTGGAAAAAGAGAGAATAAAATAAAAGTCAAGAAAAATGCAGAAGTTATGCTCAAACAAGAAGATAAGAAAAGTGACTATGGTTAGCAAATATAGGCCACAGGCCTTTGGGACTAGGGATATATATTCTTAGCGTGGAAATGAGCAAACTATTTCCTCTTCTGTGTTCTAGAAAGTAACTTGCTGCCATCATGCATGCTATTGAGGAAAATGAAAATGAAAGGCACTGTGCTGTGCTGTGCTGTGCTGTGCTGTCTTTACAGATCGAATTCTGCATGTTTGCCTGCAGCAGAGGTGGAAAAAGCCAAGGAGCCTTTGCTGAGCAAAGTGAGGCCATTCAACCATTGTGTTGTTGACACGTACGTAGTACATGAAACAATCATATCCAAAATACTGTATATATACATATCACTACGACAATATTGCTCTTTTTTAAGTTCCATTATTAATTAAGATCCATTATTTGACAGTACCCATTAATTAAGTCCGTCCTGTACAAAGTCAAAACATCAGCTTCTGTATACTTTATATTAATTATTTCCATGAACCAATTAGCTAGCTAGGCTTCCAGTACTCATGGTATATATACTCCGATCGATACATGTGACATTTTATTTTATTTTTACAGTTGGATATATATATATATATTGAAGTCATCGATGATATTAATTCATAATCACGATCGAGTTCAGACAACAATGGGTGATCGATCACTTTAATTAGGTAGTTAAATTTAGTCTAGTCTAGTCTAGTCCAAAATCCTCAAGGAACGAAGTACATGGGATTAGGAAGTTTGAAAGTCCGATTGCCCGTACAATTCCCTTGAAGATCACTCCACTGGTCTCCAACGTTACCCCATATTCTGTAACCACCGGCACCAATATCCCCACCTGATCCACCACCTTCCAATTGCTTCCTTATTTCTGACTTGTATGCCACCGCGCTTTGTCCCCTGTATGCTGCGCTCCTGCACGCATATCACCATATATCATATATGTATGCCCGGCCTCATCAAGAACACAAATACAGAATTACTCCTATATATATGAATCATGAGTATTTATCTACAGGGTCGACGGGTCAAGATTCTAGCTAGCTAGTTCCTTAGCCCCTAGCGCCGGTGTGAACATGTATATATATTGAAAACATGAAAAAAAATAAAAAAAATGGACTGCATGAGATGAATATTTATCGACTTTACTTAAAAACCAAAATAATATACTAAAAGTTATACATGCATGAAGATTAATTGTACCTCATAATCAGCTTTTCATAACCAATGAATCCCTGCTTGTGCAAATTATCAAGTGTAGCCTGCCCCAGCGTCTCTTCATCTCTACCCGTAACCAGAAACACCTTAAATCCTCTTCCCACCAAATTGTCGAATAACCCTTGAACTGCTGGTATCGCCGGGCACTCTCCTCTCAACGCCCACTTCCTAAACCCGTCAGGATCAAACGGATCACACCTGCCCACACACACACACACATATAAAACGATCGAGCAAATCTTGGAAAACAAAAAATTAAACTGCTTTTTAAATTTTTTGAATAAATATGATTGCTACCAATTTGAGACCATATAAAAGTACAATCAACCATATAGGTACAGGTACGTACCCAAAACGCTTGCCTCGGTAGTAAAAGACATTAGAGATGCAGGTATCGTCCACGTCGAGGATCCAAGCATCCAAGCCATCCTCAGAGAGCTGAATCGTATCAATATAACTCTCAATATGCTCCATAATGAAGTTTAGGTCACGCTCATATTGGCCACCAGTCATGTAATTCTCAATGTGTCGCAGGCACTGAGTTGGTGTGGTCCGCCACGCACGGACGTTGTTTGCCTCCACGCCCAGCCTCCAGCTCAAGCAATAGCTTGCGCTATCGTCTGGTAACGGAGCGCTTGGTCTCCCGCATGGCCTTGTGTAGACCGACTTTGTGAACGTGGCGAAGAAGAGAAATATGAATACCTCCCATATTTGTTGCATCGCTGCTGAAATCATACGCGCGCGCCCTTACGTACCTGTCAAAGGGATCGAAATCCTTTCAAAAACATGTTAGCAATTACTCTATTCATCTCATAAATGTTGGTCTCTTTTGGAAAATCGTCCCTAGCTGATTTGTTCAACGAATAAAGTATTTTGGCGCATAATTTTTTTTAACTTTTTATATAATTCAAAATTTTCAATCAGTTCTTTAGATTAGTTTATTAAAAAGATATAGCAAGTTACGCACTAAAGTGCTTAATTTTTAGAAGAAAATGGTACTTTCAAATGATTTCACCAATTGGGTCAAAGGGAGTAATATTATATTTATATACAACTAACCAATTAATGGGACGTTGTATGAATTTCTAACGTTCAAGAATCCACGCATGAATTTTGTTTTTTCTTGTATGTGATGCATCGCTATATTTGCATGGTTCTAATTGGAGCCTAACAAAATTGAGCTAATTATCCATTTTTGGTCCATCGTGCACAAGAGATATATTTATAATATCGGCTGTTGTGTATCTATTTATATGAGCTTTCTGATGTCGTTACACCATAATATTTACAATGTTAAAAATCAAATTGATTTGTTTCTAATATGGATACATGTTGGTTTGTATCTCTGAGCTATATATGGCTCAAATTGAACCGTACAATGATTGAACCTACCTAAATTCTTTTGGCGGTAATTAATGATCACAAATATTTCACGAACGCAACACTTGATCTTGATATGTACCGTTTGATTACCATGATAAGGCGACCATTACCATCACTGGTCTCGATTTGGTTGAGAGAGAGAGAGAGAGAGAGAGAGAGAGAGAGAGAGAGAGAGAGAGAGCAAACTACTTCAGAGAGAATTAGAGAAGAAGAATCTTATGGGCGATGGATGAATGCATATGGACGATAGATGACATGATACAATCTTATGGGCGAACGGTAGCTAGCACGAAGAATAGCACAATTGGGCTGGTGGTGGCAAGGAATAACTAACTTTACAGGGAGGGAGGGAGTTGGAAGGGATGATATATATATTTCTTAGGAGTTGCAACTGGCCGGAGATCGATTCTTAAGAAACCCAAACTCTAGCTAGATTTATATATATACACTAAAACAAAAGGGCTCCAGAATTTTCTATATGGGGAGGGTATACTTTTTCTTGTTAATGCACAATTTGGTTACTATTCTTCGTGCGCCACATGGCTCCACAATTAAGGCCGGCCAATTAATATTCCACAACTTTTCAATTTAACATGATCATCATCATTATCTTTAATTGGTTGGAGGAGGAGGACCAATTGCTGGATCGTATATTCTCATTCCCCACTGTTGAGTTTTCTTCCCATTTCTTTAATTAGGAAGAAGTAGTCAACTTGGATAGATACTGATGGATGCAAGCATGTAAAAAGAAAACCCAGTTATATATGATAACAGACCTAATTAATGTATATGAGTATCGTTGTCTATATATATTCATTGTTATTGGACCCTAGCTTTTCTATGGTTTTAGTGGAGGGCCTGGACGCACATATATAGTCAATCGCATTGTGGTTTAGGTACTTAAACACTTCTGAAAATGAGTATCCCTTTCTTCTCTCTTTCTATCTTCAAAGTACTAGCTGATTAATTCTTCAATTTGGTACTTCTAGGTATCATGTGGCATTGCTTATGTGATACACTAGCGGCTAATGAGTTGCTGCAACACATGTACATGCACTATGTGCGTCACCCCTTAACCCTTACCCCATCTACATGTGTCATAATTCGCACTTGATGTGGGATCGATAATCTTTTTGGATCACTTAGTTGGAAAGGTCAAATGTTTTTTTAAATAACTGAGAGTACTTCAAGAGGTGTCTTTAAGCACCAAATTTATTGACCCTATATGTGCCACCATTGTCGGGCTAGCTAGGTTTGGTATTTCAAAAAACCCATTTAATTTCGAAGTCTTTAATTTCTTATATGTTTTTAATGTTTTATAGTTTCTTCTATGTTTGTGCTACATATATTTTTCATCATTCAATTGTTATTACAACGTTGGGTAAGCAACAGAGATAACAAAGAAGTCAACTTGGGTCAAACTTGAAGATCAATCCGTCACTTGTAATCCCAAGCACCAGGATCCATGAAGCTAGGACAGATCGGAGGTTGGAAGTTTGACCTGAATCAGGACCGAGAGTCCACGCATTAATCAGATCGAGATGGTTTGCTTACATGATTGTCACATGGCACTCGGTGCGTCATGTATGACGACACTCCAAGAAAGTGGTTATGGCATGGGGCTAACACGAGCTTGTTTGGAGCCTTAGCAGGGCCGGTTTACAAGGTAAGTGAGAGAAGTATGGGCTTTGGACCCCCCAAAAAGACTAAAAATGAGGGTTTCAAAATTCTAGAACCCTTATATATATACACTGGTACCTGAAAATTGAGCGACAAAGCTGATTGATCTCGCATGAAAGTGCAATTTAGAGTCAGAGAGCAATTTAAAATGGGGTGTTGGGTTGGTGGTGATCAATGATTCATGAGTGGTTTGGATGTGGTAGTGCATGTGTTTCTTAATTTGTTTATAAATTATACTACTAGTAACAAAGGCGAACTTAAAGTGGGAATAGAGTCAGATTCAAAAATGGTGGAATTACAATCGTCACACCACCCAGTCCCTCCCCCCACCCTCTTCCCCGTGTCGCATGCAATGCGTTGCCCATTCCTAAAGCCCGCCCAAATTCTCCCTCTTAACTCAAGTCCTAGCTCCTTCAAATTGATTGACATGTCTGCAGAGACATATACGTAGCGTCCGTCTATATGTTAATGTTAATTGATGATGTGTATATGCATTATTATTTTGAATCATATGTGCCGTACGTACGTACGTACGTGGGGTTGGAAGTACTGAGCTGTATATATCTATTTCTCGTAAATACTAAATAGGAACAAACATCTCTTGTTGAATACTCTAAAATGCATGTGGGTAAATATGTAATCCGCGTCCGTATATGCAACCGTAAACACAAGCATTAATTGGTGCGTCTATAAGTCAAGCTGCAGCTAGTCTGGTCTCGACTCGCTGCATTGAAAAATAAATATTTTTTCCATTCTGTAAGTTTGAGTTTTGCTTCTGAGGTGTGCGGAACAAATAAGATTAGTCCTTTAACAATTAGTTGAGATGTGTCTACGCTAGGTGGGACACTATATATGAGTTAATAAAAAAAACAAAAAAAAACATGGTGTAATCATTATGGGAAAAAAATCGAAATGGTTCCTGTAGTTAAGTGTTTGTGTCAACTTGGTCCCTGTAGTTGTAATTGACTCGATTTACACTTTGTACTTTCCATTTTGTTTCAATTTAGTCCAATTGCTAACTGTCGTTAGTCCGCCGTTAGTTCTTTTAAAACAAGACAAAAATAAGCCAATAAAGACAAAAATAAGTCAATAAGCCAATTTTTCGTCTTTATTAAAAAAATGGATTTCGATGGTAATTTTTTACTTTTTAGGTTTCTCTCGTCATAACGAAGCAATAATCTCTGAAAATTGACAAAAAATTAACAAATGCGAAAAAAATTGAATAAGAACAAAAAATAAGCCACTTAACTTATTTAGCCGAACAACCCATGAGTTCATGTAATATTCTGACTTTTGGATATGGTTCTTTATCATGTTGTGACTTTTGGACATGGTTCTATATTCATTTTTAGCACTATGCAGAAAAATAAGACATCTCAGTATTTGTCCACAAGTTGAACAGATAGACAATACCAGTGGTTATATTACCTCATGGCTGATCATAAAAATGCTGAATTTGAGGGCAATTTTTTGCAGAAAACTATAACCAAATTTCTTCTCAAGTGCCTCCTTTATCAATGGAGAATGAAAGAATGAGTTGTGTTTTGGTTCAGAGGTATATTAGGTAGGCTTGTGCAAAAAATCCGTTCACCCACGGACCCAACCCGACCCGACTCGAAGGGTCTCAGGCGGGGTCAAACATGTCGTTCGGAAGAGTACAGGTTTATTTTCTGTTAAAAATTAGATTTGGTTCGGGGTCCAGGTTGGTGTGTTTCTTACTCGACCCGACCAATTCATAAAGATTAATTCAATTTTTGGTCGGACCCGACCCGACGTAAAGAATCGGGCTCACGGACAGTTCTTACCCCTTTTCGATTCGGTTTGCAGGCCTAAAACATTTGTTACCCGACATGTTTGGTCGAGTTCGGGAGCAAACCCGACCCGTGCACATCCCTAATATTAGGGCAAGAGGGGAATGAGAGAATTACTGTTTTAACCTCAAAAAAGGGAGCCATTTGATTATGCTGTTAAAAGGACTAACGGCGAACTAACGGCAGTTAATAATTGGACCAAGTTGAAACAAAATGAAAAGTACAGAGTGTAAATCAAGCAAATTACAACTACAGGGACTAAGTTGACACAAACACTTAACTACATGGACCATTTCAATTTTTTCCCCAATCACTAATTTTTTTTTTTTTTTAAAATGTCATTGTATTCCAAAAAACCCAGCTCAAAAGACATCCTTGGACAAAACAGAAACTAAAGAGTGCGGAATACAACCCGAAAGACTCAAAAGATTCCTCTCCCTACAATGAGAAGCAATCAAGTGCGCAGCACTGTTACACTTTCTACCACACCAAACAAAGGACCACTATTAGAGGTGCAAACAATTGCTAATCTTGAGCTCGAGCTCGGCTCTTTTGTAAACAAGTCAAACCCGGTTCATTTATTAAACGATCTAAGTTTATACAAAGCTTTAAAGTGTTGAATTCGACTTATTTACTACACGAGTCTAAAATTCAAGCTAGAACTTTATTCGATTACTAAACGAGCAGAGCCTCTACGGAGGCTCTACCTATTCATGAGAGTTGGATTCGTTTTGCAGCCATAATCATGACTGCATTTGTCTGACGTCTGTTCCATTATGAAATTGAAAAGTGGGAAACGCTAGATGGAAGTGATTCAGACGTACGTTACGGCGGGATCCACTGGAAAAGAAACATCCATACCTGTTTTGTATGGAGTATATACTAATCACACAGTTAATTTGTAAAATTACAATTAAAACAAAGTCAACTGCCTTAGATTGGATGAAACGTATATGAGTGGGAATTAATTTGGTTGGCTGACGTTTGATTCGCAAATACTAGTAGAATCTATCGATTTTAGTGGCATCATTATCAGGCATGCATATAAGAATCAGCTAATAACAAAAATAATAAGTCTAGGTGCACTCCTATCCGGTGGCGGAGCTAGAATTTTGAATCCGGAGAACCAGCTTAATAGATATATTTTTTATTGAAATATATACTTATTATATCATAAGGTTTTTACTTTCCAATATATTAGTATTATATTTATACATTGAAATGATTCTAGCCCAATACAATTAAAGTATACCAATTTTTTTTTTTTTCGTTAGGTTGCTTCAATTGTCATGTGATTATTTTCCTATTCATGTGAAGAATTTGAGAAATGAGAATATAAGATAACTGATTTTTTATCAAATCAAACCAAAATTATTAAGATTATAAGTAGTTATACACGAATAATGATCAATAATATTCAAGTTCAGGTATATGCAAAATAAAAATTTTAAAACTCAAATGCTCGGGGAGCCGGGGCCGGGGATAGCTCTGCCAATGCTCCTACCAACCACTCCCTGACCACATATGTACGAGGCTCATCTCATAATTAAATGTGTAAGACCGACACATATATGAGAGATGAGTGATCGGGGTGTGATCGGTAGGAGGAGTACATATCCCATGCATATAGATATAGTAGATCTGCAGAAGCCGTCTAGCCAATAAATTGGAGGTTCTGTTGTACGTCCATTAGTAACATTCACTCCACCAACCAACTCGATCTCTTCCACTAATTATTAATAATCCGGAAAGTGACTTAATTGGTTAATTAGTAATGATACTCTTTCTAATCTGCCGATCGAGGAAGTCATTAATTACCATTCCAATTCTATTTCTAGATTATGAATGAGAATGGCAGTGATGAATGTGCTCAAGCATTAGCGAATAGCCTTTACCATCCACTATGTCTATATTAAAAAGATAAATAAATAGTGTAAGATTAGATGTTAGCATATGCTGGTTTAAGTTTAGCATTGGTGCCCAAACTGTTGGGAATGCCTTGTTTATGCCTTGTATTCTTTAGTCCCACATTGGTTAACTATGTTGCTCCTATTTATGTAGCCTATTATAAATAGGGCTTTTGGGGAACTTCTATGGTATCCTTTTGGGGCTGTCATATTGGTGGCCTTTCTAGACGAGTTACGGATCATAGCCGGCTCTTTGTATCTCTTCTTCACGTTGGTTAGTGAATCCTCTCTCTCCTCGCCCGTGGACGTACCCAATTTGGGGAACCACGTATATCTTGTGTCTTTGTGATTTCTTGTTTAGTTTTAGTTTTTTCAATTTCTCGTTCTTAGCTTGCGTTCATAGCGTTCGTTACAACAAACTGGTATCAGAGCCTTAGGTTGCAAAAACTAGGGTTTCGTTTCCGATTGTGGCTATGGCGGCTAAATTCGAGATTGCGAAGTTTGATGGGCAGAGCAGCAGTTTCAGTCTTTGGAGAGTAAAGATGAAGGCTCTGTTAACCCAACAAGGATTGCACAAGGCTTTGTCAGGCAAGACTAGTTCTGGAATTAAAGAGGAAGATTGGGATGATACGGATGCCAAAGCTCTGAGTTCTATTCAGTTGAGTCTGGCAGATGATGTTCTTCGCGAGGTGGAAGAAGAAACTTCAGCAGCAGGAATTTGGCTGAAGTTGGAAGGCATATATATGACGAAGTCGCTCACCAACAGGTTATATCTCAAACAACGTCTTTATACGTTTCGTATGCGAGAAGGTATACCTGTTAAAGATCATTTAGACGAGTTCAACCGTATTATTATGGATCTGAAAAATATTGATAGTAAAATTGAGGATGAGGACCAAGCCCTAATTTTGCTATGTTCTTTACCACTTTCGTATGAGCACTTTGTTACAACCCTATTGTATGGCAAAGACACGATATCCATGGAGGATGTTAAGGCCAGCCTATATTCGAAAGAATTGAGGAAAAAAGTGTCAGGTGAGGGTGATGCCCATGCGGAGGGTTTATTTGTTAGGGGAAGAACAACAGAAAGGGTGGAGTCGAGTAATAGGGGAAGATCCAAGTCATCAGGTAAGAAGAAGGGAAAGTGTAATTATTGCAAGAAACCCGGGCACTGGAAAAGTGACTGTTTAAAACTCAAAGAGAAGGAAAAAGAAGACCAGAAAGGGGGTAAAGTAATTGCTGGAATTGCTGAAAGTTCAGATGAGTCAGATAATGTGTTATCAGTTACAGAGGGCGATTCTCGCTCTAATACCGAGTGGATTCTAGATTCTGGATGTTCATACCATATGTGTCCGCATAGAGAGTGGTTTTCTACTTATGAGGCGGTCAATGGTGGTACAGTTTTGATGGGCAACAACATGGCCTGTAAGACTGTTGGTTCAGGAACGATTCAGCTTAGGATGCATGACGGTATTGTTAGGACTTTATCTGAGGTTCGACATGTTCCGGATTTGAAGAAAAATCTTATATCCCTGGGTGCTCTTGATTCTCATGGTTGCAAATTTCTCGGTGAAGGTGGAGTTTTGAAAGTCTCAAGGGGTGCATTAGTACTGATGAAGGGTCAGAAGCGTGGTAACCTCTATACACTCCAGGGCAGTACAGTTATAGGTGCTGCAGCAACGGTTGCTTCATCCAAGGTTTCAGATTCAGACTTGACTCGATTGTGGCATATGCGCCTTGGGCATATGAGCGAGAGGGGGATGACAGTTTTGAGCAAACAGGGTTTGCTATGTGGCCAGAAAATTGAGAAGCTGGATTTCTGTGAGCATTGTGTCTACGGCAAGCAGTGCAGGGTAAAATTCAGTACAGCTGTTCATCGCACCAAAGGCACGGTGGATTATTTTCACTCGGATCTTTGGGGTCCCGCAGAGGTAACTTCTAAAGGTGGTTTTCGATATTTTATGAGTATTATCGATGATTTCTCTCGTAAAGTTTGGGTGTATATGTTGAAACATAAGAGTGACGCCTTTAATACATTCAAACAGTTTAAAACTTTGATTGAGAATCAGACTGGTAAGAAAATAAAACGTTTGAGAACTGATAATGGTATGGAGTTTTGTCTTGGTGAGTTTGATAGGTTCTGCAGTGATGAGGGCATTGTGAGGCATCACACAGTGAGAAAAACCCCTCAGCAGAATGGTGTGGCTGAACGAATGAACAGGACTCTTTTGGAGAAGGCACGTTGTATGTTGTCCAATTCCGGATTGGGCAAAGAATTTTGGGCTGAAGCCGTTTCCACAACATGCTATTTGGTGAACAGGTCTCCGTCGACTGCTATTGAGTGTAAGACTCCGTTTGAGGTATGGTCAGGTCATCCGGCTGATTATTCTGTGTTGCGTGTTTTTGGGTGTCCAGCTTACGCTCATGTCAATGAGGGTAAATTGGAGCCACGGGCCAAGAAGTGTATTTTCTTGGGTTATGCAGCAGGTGTCAAAGGGTACAGGTTGTGGTGCTCTGATGATTTGAAGTTTTTGATCAGTAGGGATGTGACTTTTGATGAAAATTATCTGATTAAGGGGTCTAAGCAGGTTGATGATACAGTTCAGGAACATAGTGTTCCAAAGCAGGTGGAGTTTATGGGTGAATCTTTCGACTCAGGGAAGAAGCATATTGAGAAGCCAATTGAAGAGGAGTTCAAGAGTTCAGACACAGAGGTTGATGCGTTAGTTGAGCAACCACGCACTATTGCTAAAGATAGGCCAAGGAGGGAGATTCGGCCTCCTGAAAGGTATTCGGCTTATTCTGAGATGGTGGCCTATGCTTTATCAGTTGCTGAGACAGTTGAGTATGAAGAGCCTTCCAGCTATACGGAAGCTATTTCGAGCACTGAGTCTGCACAGTGGTTTGTTGCTATGAATGAGGAGATTGAGTCTCTTCAGAAGAATCAGACATGGGAGTTAGTAGAACCGCTGAAAGGGAAGAGGATTGTTGGATGCAAGTGGATCTTCAAGCGCAAACCAGGTATTCCAGGGGTAGAAGACGCTCGGTTTAAAGCTCGGCTAGTGGCGAAAGGATACAGCCAGAAGGAGGGTGTTGATTACAATGAGGTATTTTCACCAGTTGTAAAACATAGTTCCATTCGCACTATACTTGCTATTGTTGCATGTTATGATCTTGAGTTAGAGCAACTTGATGTCAAAACTGCGTTTTTGCACGGCGAGCTTGAAGAACAGATTTATATGCGTCAGCCTGAGGGATTTGTTGTTTCTGGTAAGGAGGATCACGTTTGTTTACTTCGTAAGTCTTTGTATGGCCTCAAACAATCCCCTAGGCAGTGGTATAAGCGGTTTGATACTTTTATGATAAGCCAGTCATATTCTAGGAGTGAGTATGACAGTTGTGTGTATTTTCGAAAACTTCCAGATGGTTCATTTGTTTATCTACTGTTGTATGTTGATGATATGCTTATTGCTGCCAAGAGTGTATCAGAAATCAACAGGTTGAAACAACAGTTAGGTGGTGAATTTGAGATGAAAGATTTGGGTGCAGCAAAACGTATTTTGGGTATGGAGATTTGCAGAGATCGAGTAGCTGGCAAACTATTTTTAAATCAGAAGTCTTATGTTCTTAAAGTGCTTGAGCGCTTTGCCATGCAGAACTCGAAGCCAGTCAGTACCCCTTTGGCAGCACACTTTCGACTTTCAGCTGAGTTGTCACCACAGTCGGAGGATGAGGAGAAGTATATGTCTCAGGTTCCATATTCATGCGCAGTTGGGAGCCTTATGTACGCCATGGTATGTACTCGTCCTGATATTTCACATGCAGTTAGTGTCGTTAGTCGTTATATGGGGCGTCCAGGAAAGGCACATTGGGAGGCTGTGAAATGGATACTACGGTATTTGTGCGGAACTGCAGGTGTTGGTCTATTGTTTGGGATTGTCAATTCTGGTGATCATGCTGTTGGTTATGTTGATTCGGATTTTGCCGGTGACCACGATAAGAGGAGGTCTCTGACAGGTTATGTCTTTACTCTGTCCGGAAGTGCCATTAGTTGGAAAGCTACTTTACAGGCTACAGTTGCGCTGTCTACAACAGAAGCGGAGTATATGGCCATTGCTGAAGCTGTGAAGGAGGCATTGTGGATGAGAGGTTTGCTTTGTGAGCTTGGTCTTACACAGGGTGTGAGTTCAGTATTTTGTGATTCGCAGAGTGCTATACATTTGACTAAAAATCTGATGTATCATGAGAGGACCAAGCATATCGATGTCAGGTATCACTTCGTTCGGGATATCATCTCACAGAAGCAAGTTGAGGTGAAGAAAGTGGGTACGGCAGATAACCCAGCAGATATGTTGACTAAACCGGTTCCGGTTGCCAAGTTCAAGCATTGCTTGGGCTTGCTTGGTATTTGCAGTTGATCGCCCCTCGGGGGCATTTGGCGAGTGAGAGGTTAGAAGGGGATAGCTATATTTGGTGATTTGGTTCGGTGGAATTCAAGTCAAGGTGGAGAATTGTTGGGAATGCCTTGTTTATGCCTTGTATTCTTTAGTCCCACATTGGTTAACTATGTTGCTCCTATTTATGTAGCCTATTATAAATAGGGCTTTTGGGGAACTTCTATGGTATCCTTTTGGGGCTGTCATATTGGTGGCCTTTCTAGACGAGTTACGGATCATAGCCGGCTCTTTGTATCTCTTCTTCACGTTGGTTAGTGAATCCTCTCTCTCCTCGCCCGTGGACGTACCCAATTTGGGGAACCACGTATATCTTGTGTCTTTGTGATTTCTTGTTTAGTTTTAGTTTTTTCAATTTCTCGTTCTTAGCTTGCGTTCATAGCGTTCGTTACAACACAAACTTCCAGCCATCTCAAAGTGTTGGCCCCCCCCCCCCCCCCCCCCCCCCCCCAAAAGCTTCTAGCCACCCAAACCCAATGGTGGACCTCTCCCATTATAAAATTACAGTATTCACTAATTTAAGTTCTTAGACCTTCTTAAAAATTTAGGCATTGGGATTTCTAGATGGAGGTAGTTATTAAATAAAGCATTTTTTAGATGGCCCATAAAACTTCCTATGAGTTTATCTTACCTAACTAAAGATTTAACTATGTGAAATGAGACCCCCTTTTTTTCCCAATGTAGATAACATCTTCAATTATGGTATCTCCATAGTGGATCCCTAAAAGAACAAAAAGCATTAGCCTTAGAGCAAACTCTTTAAAATATTATTTTTGTTATATTACAAAAAGTGTTAAAAGTGAGGTCCTTAGAGGTTTTTTAGGTAGAGGGTTAAAAAAAATACTCCATTTGACACTTCTAGGTGTTTATTAGTGTTCGTTTGAAGTACAAAAAATAATTAAATTGAGACCCACTTTTCTCCTTTTTTTTTTCTCTTCTCTCTCTTTTATCTCCGCCACTTTCTTGGCAAGGCTAGGCAAACCTTGTCCTCGTATTATTTCCTCACTGTCTCTCTTCTTTTTCTCCCTACAAGATTTTAGCCGCAGCTGCCAATGATCCTAAAATTGAGAAAGTTTTTTTTATTTTTATGTAGTGAGCCCTCTAAATTGTTCAGATGGAGCAACTCATGAATGCAAAATGAAGGACTAAAAATGCTTAATGCAAAGAGCCGAATGTGGATGCTTCCAGGGGCAACTTACTAAGCACAGGCTGATAGTAGACCACGAACTAAAGAAGGCCCGAATTTAGACCCAATCAGGCCATTGTAGCAAATTACTAGTAGAGTACATGGGTAATTCGGCAGCAGAACACAAACTAAACAGCCCAATACTAAACTGGGACCAATATAAAGAAGGCGGCCCAGCTTAAATCGGCCTAATAACTACCTGCATTGGGGTCGTGGTGAAGTCTTGAACAAGTGATTTTTTTGGTACACAAGTCTTGAAGAAGAGTTAATCCCACAGGAAAAATTATTTGCCCCCGAGGGCAACCCTTTTCCATCACAAAGTGTATGAATCTACGGTGACTTTTTAGCATGCATGGTCTTTTGGTTGTTTTCTTTTAATTTTACTAGATTTCAGTCAAAACTTTACGCCATATTGCTTGTGTCGATGAGAAGAATCATGAAAATATAGACAAAAAAAAATCAGATAAGACAACGAAAAAGACCGAAAAGAATGACTTTTTGAGAAAAAAAAAACTTATATTTACAATCTTTTTTGTCTTCTTATACGAACATCTTTTACTCAAATATAGTACGAGATAAAAGAAGTCAAAAAACATGCCAAGAAGACACAATTAAGTTAGGGCCTAAAAAGAGGAGTTACGGCGCCTTATTAGGGAGGTTTGGCTTAAAAAGAAAACAACTTGACGGGAAACTTTTCACGCGAAGAAAAACCCTCAGAGAAGCTTGATGTCTCTTACATGTTGCGCTATACTAGCATTTTCTGTTGTAATAGTTGGATTTATTATCCATGGTATGTGTCCATATGCGACTAGCGTTTAGCATAAAGAAATCCCTTTAATTAATTCCATTGTTAGTTAAGTAGACATTGACTATTGGTTGTTCCTTAGTAGGTTTGTTGTGCTAATTAGATGAACTCGATCGGGTGATGGAGTTGACTTGGAGGACAGCTATGTACCTCGACTTGATATGATAAGTACTGCCGAGGTTAGTTGATTGGCGTCCCTAAATTAATCTAGTGCTGGTTTCAGGAGTTTTTTTTTCCAAAACATTAATTGTATTCTGCTAGCTATATATAGTGTTGGCTTGAGAATGCTCGCATATATATATATATATATATATATATATATATATAGAGTTAGGTTCCGGTGAGGGATCCCTCATTTTAATAAAATGAGGGACTCTCCTTCCCGATTGAATTTCGATGATCCGAGCCGCTCAAAGTGATCAGAACGTGATTTTAAGGGTCCCGGTGAGAAATCAGCAAAAAAAAAGACCGGGAAGGGCTTCATCCGAGCAGTTTTCATTGAACGGTTCAAAAAAACTGCTCGGGTGACGCCCTTCCCGGTCTTTTTTTTTGCTGATTTCTCGCAGGGACCCTTAAAATTACGTTCTGCACACATTGAACGGTTCGGATTTTCAAAATTTGATCGGGAAATGAAAGTCCCTCATTTTAACAAAATGAGGGATCCCTCACTTGAAAATTCCTCTATATATATATATATATATATATATATATAGAGAGAGAGAGAGAGAGAGAGAGTTAAGTTCCGGTGAGGGATCCCTCATTTTATTAAAATGCGGGACTCCCCTTCCCGATTGAATTTCGATGATCCGAGCCGCTCAAAGTGATCAGAACGTGATTTTAAGGGTCTTTGTGAGAAATCAGCAAAAAAAATGACCGGGAAGGGCTTCATCCGAGCAGTTTTCATTGAACGGTTCAAAAAAAACTGCTCGGATGACGCCCTTCCCGGTCATTTTTTTTGCTGATTTCTCGCGGGGACCCTTAAAATTACGTTCTGCACACATTGAACGGTTCAGATTTTCAAATTTTGATCGGGAAATGAAAGTCTCTCATTTTAACAAAATGAGGGATCCCTCACTTGAAAATTCCTATATATATATATATATATATATATGCAAGATATATAGCGCAATTACTTTCGGTTTATTGTGGCTGTATTAATTGTTCTTTTGGTTGTTGACGTGCACAAAATGGGTCAACTAATTAACTTGTTAATTAGAGTACCGAAAGAACTCTCTTGGGTTGGTTCAACTGTGTTCTGTTTGCCTCCAATGTGATCGATCATGTCTTGCCCCCAATTCCATTTTCCTTGTTTCGTTGCATAATCCTGAAGTGTTATTGCATGCAGGTGGCTGGGTGTTATTACTTGTAGCAGTTGGTTGTTGGAACACAGTAATTAGTTGTTGGGGAATTTTGTGCTCCTCCTTTATGGAATGACAAAGGCTCCTATACGCTTTCTTTTTAAACTTTATTTTTCAAAAAAAAGGTAATTTCAATCTCAAATATAATGAAAATGAAAAATAATTTTTTAATTTTTTTTTGCACTGTTTAAAAGATCTCAATGAGATCTATCAAACAAGATCCATATTGGTAGAAAAATTATTTGCATAAACACATAATTTTTGAGCTTAAAATTATCTTTCTTTTCTAAAAACAGTCTTGCTTCCGAAACTGGAACGAGGCCAAAGCCTCATTTACCCTTAATTTCCTTCCTTCTTCTTTCTTTTGTGATTTTCCTCTTTGGAAGGGGATTTTTCTGAATGGGACCGAAATCGAAGAACATTATCAACATAGTCCTCTTGTTTACTTTTTTTCCCGCGTCTTTCCCGTGCTGGAACTGCTGCTGTTGTGCCAATTTATTATTTAATCAGCTACATTAGTCTGAGTTTGCAATACATTTGTTCAGCTGTCCTGGGCTTCTGCAGATTGGAGTTACATGTCAAGAAGCAGGAATGCATGAAATCTGCAAGAATCGTTACTTTATATTGCCGAAGGATTGAGAAGGTTATAGGACCAATGTTAAGAAGCCAATACTGATCTTGAATTCTGTAAGTGATCAAAAGTGTTAACATGTAGTTCTAGTTTTAAATTCTCACACTTACTGTGAATGTACATATAGCATGTTAAACTTATATTGGTTGGATAATATAGTGGTTTACTTGGTAGTATTTGTTTGTTTTCACTTAACAAAGCATGAGTTATTTTTCTAAAGCCAAACTTACTAACAATGCTAAAGTATATATAGTCTATTCTAATATATAAAGGGAGAGCAATAGTTTGGCATCTCCTGTCACAATTTTTCATCTTTCAAATTTATCTTTTTAGAATCTTTTATTTACAAGTTAAATGTCCTTCTTCTTCGATAATTGAAAAATCTAAAAGGACAAAGACGTAAAAAGTCCACCCACAAACTGCTCCACTACGTAACTGCAAATAACTGTTGTACGTGGTTATTGTTTCCTCTTCCCATCTCTACTATTGCCTGCATCTGAGGAAACCAAAAAAAAAACTCTCTCATGGATTGTTGCATGGAGATATAGGCTTCGACCAAAAAATGGTTAGATTCTCTCTCTCTCTCTCTCTCTCTCTCTCTGCTTTATCAAATTGGAATTGATTTTTATACCCAGCTTGATTGGGCTGTTTGGGGCACTATTTTGATGTCGCTTTTTTTAACCTTCTTCATTATAAATGGAACAAATAAAGATAGGTTGGATTCGGTGCATTTGGGGCTTTTTTTATTTATTCTATCTATATGTACTTTCCCTTAGGCGTGTTTGGCTAATGAGTAAATATACGGAATTCATCTTTACAAATTGAGGTATGTTTCTCTGAATTATTATATTTTGACAAAATATGCACAATATCTTTCCATTTATTATTTGATTGATTGAATTTGAAGAAGATATGCAAAATCAAGACTTCTACACTCATACCCCGGCCTATTACAAATTAACTGAAACCCAAATCCACTAACTTGACATAGATCACATGTTTCATGTTTGGTGTATATATTTCTGTATTAGTACATTGTAACAAAAGGGCTCATGTGCTTTTCGAATTCCCACATCTAAAAGCAACCTTCTTGGTCAATAACACAGTTTTGTCCTAACATAAAAAAGGGTTCAATGCATCTTTGAAAGAAACACTCCGCACTTTGGTATAGACAAAATAGTGTCGTTGTGTCAAACGTTAATTTCCCCTAATTACCTACTTGAATTACCCTTAACATTCTACTAGAGACGGAGGCATACGCAATGCCTTTGTAAGTCGGATTTTGACAAATTTTGTACAAAAGCTTCCCACTTATATTGTTTGATCGAATTTTGACAAGTTTTGTCAATATCCACTTACACATGCATCGCGTGTGCTCCGACCTCAAGTAGACATTCAAGGTAATTCAAGTGAAGAACCGGATCCTCTCATTTGATAAAAACAGTGCTCGTCACGATCTTATTTTGAGGATCTTGACCGTTAAAGTTAAACATCTCCATTAATCGTAATCCATTAATCGTAAGCCAATCATATAGGAAATGGAGTTAGTCAGGTATCAATAAGTGTACATGTGATTGAATAATACTTCTGTGTAACGTCTCATTTTTCTCTGTATGGAAAAGAAAAGAAAAGATTCCTTCAGATGACTCGTTTTATTATGGTGGCTCCATGAATAGACCCATATTCTACATGTTAATGTCTTTTCTTCCTTGGACGAAGCAATAACACGTGACGTGACTATCCTGTCGAATTCTACGATCCAGTATGCTAGCCCATCTATTTTTGCACTCGTCCTTTTCTGATAATAATGGTCCATTCAACATGATGAAATTGATCGTAAGTCAAGTATTGCATTCAATTGGAGGAGTACGTCCTTTGAGTTTGAGGTCCACAAAACAGGATGTGATGCGTTCACTCATTTAAACTATATATTCTATTATTACCGGTTGAATTGCAGTAGAAAATATATAAAGACCTTTTTGTTAACTTAAATGGACTATAAATATATGTTTTTACGAATTTCTAGGCAAATTATTTTCTTCACATAAATTAACTAAAATATCATTTAGCGAAAACAACTTCGCTGTTGCCATTAGCATTTAATCCATTTAGTATAGCGAAAACGCAACACTATTTTGCTTCAAATCAACATCCGTCTGTCAAACCCGAGGACAAGGATAGGACCGGAGGGGTTTAGTGGTGGCAACCATCACGACAAGAATTTTAGAAAATGTAATTATTATATTAAAAAAAAATTATGCTCAACTTATATAGTCTCGCCACCACTAAATTTTTTTAGTATACATTTCGCCACTGCTAGGGTAAAATCTTGGTTCCGTCATTGCCCAAGGATGTTGTAAATCATAAGGTAAGCAACTGGTTATCTCTATAATAATAGGTACAAGTTTACCTCCATATCTCAATCTAAATCATTGATCCAAATCGTGTATCTCATTGACTCTGTAAAGAATAATTGTCTTTGAAATCACATATATTTTTCGGAAGTCGATGCATGTGTATTTCAATCAACGAATCGGATGCCTGCCCTAGTTTTAGTCTCTCTCTAGCCCTCTGCTCTTTCTCTCTCTAGAAAAAAAAAACCCTAGCTGCCGCCGCTTGGAGGAGGAGGCCTCCGCCTCTCTCTCTCTCTCCCTTCTCCCCCCCTCCTTTTCGTTCTTCCTCCCTCCCCCTCCTCGCCTCGTCGTTGCCAGGCGTTGGGCTTCCTGTGCTCCCAGTTTGGGGCGCTTGTGGTTTTGGGCCGGCGTGGTTCCCCCTTTTGGCGGCTCTGTCCGGCGACTGGTGGTGCTCCACAGTCCGATGTCCCACTCGGCGGTTCCAGATCTATTCTACTCGGGACCAGCGTCGAGGTAATAAGGTGTGCAACCGAGGTGGAATTTTCCTTTTGTTGTTTTCGTTTTTTCCGGTTGTCATTCCGGTGGTCTTCCGATCTAGGTCTTCCTAGATTCGGCCTGTGTTGGTCTGGGTTTCCCCCAGGTCCGGCGGTTGGGTGGTGGGCAGAATAAGCTTATTAGGTTCCGATGTTCTTGGCCAGTTTTGAGGGTGACTGTGGTCGGCAGCTATTGCAGTGGTGTTATGGAGGTTTTTCGCCAGTGGCAATAGTGGGGTCTCTGTTGAGGGTCTTTGTATCAGCTCCAGTTGGTCTCGTCCGCATTTCTCTTTACTCTGGGCCATCAACGGCAGATCTGTGACATCCCACTTTTTCAGTAAAAAAAAAAGTAATAATAATATTTTTGACGCAAATAATTAAATCTTTTATTTTTCTTTTCAAACTTTTTGCTAAAAAAAAAAAAATGATGGGATGCTTATTTTTGGCATCAGTTACACGTATCGCTTAAAATCCTAAGTTTGGTTAAACTGGGAATGGGTCCCCATAAGTGATTAGTTAATGTAAAAAATAATGTTGGGTAGATTGTGTAATTAGACTAGATAGGTTTTAAGTTTGAACGTGGACAATTTATTAGGGTGAGGAAACGTTTAGGCTTATTTTATTCCAAAAAGTTGAGAACGAGAGGGAGGAAGAGAGAAACCGCAGTTGAGAGTTCGTCGGGTAGTTTTCGGATCGGCGAATCGTCGGGTAAGATTTTTATCGTCTCTTTTTCTTCCTTGTTGAGTATATAGTTTATGGTTATATAAACACATAGAAATAGGGGCTTTGATTTGGGAACAGTGGGGAATTGTTGATGGAGATCAAAGAGATGTGCGTGCAAGTGGTGCCGTGTGTGAATTAGGAAGGAGAAAAGTGGTTTGTGAATGGGCTGTTGGCTAATGGCATTGACAGTGGATTTTGTTGGGTGTCGTGGGTGTGCATGTGTTCGGGAAATCGTGGTCTAATTAAGTGTTAGATTTAATTGTATATTAATCATAACAGTAGTGTTAGGTAATAGTTATGCATACTTATAATTTTATCTGTTTCTTTTATTTGTGATTCAGAATAGCCGATTAGTATCACGCTTCGTATTTGGTGGCATTCATTCGGACATCGAGGTGAGTGGTTAAGCATGTGATCCCTTCTTTTGGATTCCCCTTGAGCCTATCTGCTCTTGACAATTCGTTTACTCGTTGTAATTCGATAAGTGATGTTCTTATTCGTCGCTCTCATATTTATTGATGATTGACGTACCCTTTGGCATACAAGGTTATTGATAGTATTTTTGATTGTTAGATTGCCCATATCTTTCTTGTTGCTTGTTCGTTGCTCCATAATATTATTGTGACTCTGCAACGACACAGAGAATATTCCTGGTGCAGGTGACTCTGGTTTGCCGTTGTTCTTATGTGTTTGGGACCATGGATTATATTTATATTTGTGAAAGTCCAAGGGAAAGACCCGTGAAATATCGTGGTGACTTTGGCTGCTAGGGAAAAGACTTGTGAAATACCCTGTGACTCTAGTGCTCAACGGATAGGGAAAAGACTTGTGAAATACCCTGTGACCCTATTCCGGATCGGCTTAGGAAAAAGGTCTCAGGCGCCATCCTGTGGTGACTCTAAGTATGGTGTTTGATCCAACGGGTAAAGCCTTGAGAAAATATTTGGCATTTGGTACTTGGTAATTGGTGATTATGGTTCCCACTTTGGTTTAGACTCCCGTTTTTCGTTATTCATCTTTGGATATTATTGGACTCTTTGTTTGGTATAATTATTGTGGTGATTCGATTATTGTTCATATTATTCATTAATCCATTATTCGTCTCGTGGATACTAATTGTTGAGCCATTGATTTCGTTAGTTTATTGGTATTATTCGTTGAACTTTCGACCTTCCTTAATTTGACACGATTTCTTTGGAACCCTTATTATCGTTCGTTCATAAGTACACCACTTTGTATTATTACCCTTAGCATGCTTAACTACTCACTGAGCTCGTCAGCTGACGGATTTATTCCACATTATTTTTCAGGTTAGTTCATGGAGCATTATAGTGGACTCTGCAGCGTTTTCGGGACCTTGTGTTTGGACCTCTAGGATGTCTGCATTTTTATTTCTTTTCTATTGTCAAAAAGCTTCCGCACTTTTATTTATTAGCTTCCGCACTTTTATTAATTGGCAGTTCATTATGGAGTTGGAGATTGAAAGATATGAGTTATTGTGTCATTTGCTTGAGAAAAATATTGGTTTGGAATCGCCCATTTTATTGTAATAAAATATCCGGTATTTCTTTATTTGTTTCAAGCTACTAAAAATATTTTTAATTAGGTTTCGTGTCCCATGATTACTTCATGGTACACGGCCGGTCATGCTCCCGGATTTGGGGCGTGACAAGATCGAGGGTGAAGGGAGGTCTGGTCGCGGCCTTGGGCCTGTCGAGGCGGTCACTCCGGTCGTGGTGGTTTGTCCATGGGAGCAGCCTTTCTCTCGCTTGTATTTTGTTCGTTGTTTCGATTACATCTGTTTTATTGTGTAATGGTTTGTACTGGGATTTCGTTTGAGATCTCTCTTCTTTGTCCCGGACGGAATTTTCATATCGGCACCTCGTGCTGATTTGCGTTTGCAGGGTGTCCTAGGGTCCGGATTAGGTAGTTTAGTACACTTATGTATTTTGCGATGTAATCTTCGCCTTCGGGCTTGAATGAATTGACATTTTCAAAAATAAAAATAAATCAACGAATATATTTTAGACTTAAGCCCTCAATTCCATTGAATATAATACAACTAGTACATGCCCATTCCTGAAGGCACGACGCAACGCTTTTTTAAATACAATCTAAATGAAATATCAAACACTGGTAGTTTTTAGATTAAAAAAAATCACTTTTTCGAATTTTTTTGGATACAACGGTTGTTTTTAACTCCATCTCGTATGAGGTGAATTTCATGTATATGTATGTCCCGCCCCATACAAGAAGACGTTACAAATAACCATTAAATTAAAAATAGCACAGAAAATGTGAAAGGTTGGTCTTTTTTCTTTCTTTTTTTTGGAGGGGAGGGGGAGGGAGGAAATCACAGAGGACTATAATGTAAATAAATCTAGTGGGAAGGGAGAGATCTCAATTTTGAACGTAAGATCTGATTAGTGGCAATTGTGCAATTACCACTGTTTGAACGGGGGGGGGGGGGGGGGGGGGGGGGGGGGGGGGGGGGGGGGGGGGGGGGGGGGGGGGGGGCGGAGCCGTACGATTTATGTGGCAAATTAATGATTAGGATTTATGTAGAACATAATATTCAAAAACCGTTCTCCCTTATTATGTAGATTAGATTGATCAAGTTGGTTTTTAAACATGTAATTTTATTTTTTTTTTGGGCTCAGCAACATGTAAATTCTTATGTGTGTTTTTAAACTATTCGAGCTACTGTTATGTGTGTTTTTAAACTATTCGAGCTAATGTTATAGGCGCGGGTGAAACCTACAAAATCGAGCTCGGAATGGTCTCGAGAGATGGGGCAAATGTAATTATAAATTGTGTTTACTGGGAAACTCTTTTTTTGGGTAATTGAAAGTGCATGAAGAAATTAAACATTGACAAGTCTATATATGGTATTCAACCCCCATAGAATCCGCTAATTACAACAAATTAACAATACAACTAGAAATAAAAAGATAGATATGAAATCTCCAAACGGAAATATGCACATCTTTTGTCAACGCGTCCGCTCGTTGATTTGCGTTATGGTTGGCATGCTTGATATTGATCAAGGCTTCAAATCTCTCCCTGAGTAACCCCTGCAGTCATAAATAATAATGTTGCTAAGCGGGTGATAATCTTGAGCAAGAAGTTGTGTGAGAACCAGATCGAGCATCCACTTCTATATATCCCTCAATGCCCATAACTCGATCGAGCATAGGGGTAGCTAGCTAGAAGTTGGCCTCTTCAAGGAATAGTTTAGATTGGACAGATTCCTTTGGAAAGTTATTTATTGAACACATGATTCCTTGCACGATATTCTCGACAAGTCTAATGATAGAGATTAGCTAACTAACCAGTGGTTGCAACGTCACCGGACTTTACACTACAAATATATAAAAGCAAAATCCTCAATTACTGGACTACTAAAAACACAGGAGGGTTTTTGGTTTTCACTTTTCATCACCGGCCACCTACCTTTTTGCACCTACTTATTAACAAGAAGTCAAGCATTTTAGGTTAAGCCACGATCAACTGCTTTTATCCATAATTTCTTTGGAGGGTCATTCATTATGTTGCCTTATCAACTGAAAATGGAAGTTCTAAATCTTTCTCTTTTACCTCATTCCGCATGTTGCGTGTTGGTTTTTTAATAGGATTCTTGTCCCGAATTTAATTGGGCTTCTATCTGGTGGATAATGATAAATCGACAATAGAGCTTTAGTGATTAGTCAAGATGCGTGTATAATTTGGTGTAAATTCTATGATGATTCCCTTATGGTAATTGCTGCTTAAAAGAAGCCCCTCTCGTTAAAAACAATGTGAAAAGTGGATATTATTATTATTAGTAGTATAAAGTAGTAAAAGGGTAAGGTTAAGGATATGAGATATGGCGTAGTAATCACGTGGGCCATAGTTTAGCCAGAGAATATGACACATAATGATACTAAGGTACTACAAGTATTTGACTATTTAGCGTCCAATGCGTCATGTTCTGTGTACCATAACACTGCCAGCTAGCTGACCCACCGCATGCCATGGAGAGATGAGAGAGAAGAGCACAGCACTTCCTCTCTCTCTCTGGGAGCAAGTCATGTGAATTATGGAAGAAGCCAACGAAGAGCAGAGGAATACTACCTCCACCACCCACCTTGTCAGTGTTTTACTACTCCCCTCCACCCCCATCATATCATATCATATGCTCTTCATAACAGATCTATGGACTATTTAATACAAACAACAATCATACATACTTTCTCTCTCTCTCCTCTCTCTCAGGTTGATTTCGTAAAATCCACAACAAAGCTCCGTGCGTGCCTTTGCATCTACTGCACCTCTCTATCTCTAATCCTGTCCACACTCTGCCACTGCTGATCAATTCTGCATTGGATATGGATTTGGTCCTGTATTCATAGGTATGAATCGGAGTCTGAAGGAATCTTTGGCCGGCGGGAGGAATATTCCGGGGAGAATGGAGCACCGGCGAGGTCTGAGTTTCAACGGAGGAATGCCCAAGGAAACCGACGAGAACTTGGATCTCTTCTCTAGGAACCGCCGCAGTCTCTCCGTCGCATCTTCCGACGAATCAGACGGTACCGCTCTCTTTCACCTCAATTTCCTTTTCGTTTCTTCATTCTGCTGCTTCCGTAGACCGATATACCTTCCTGAATTGTCATATATCCCGTCTTAATTGGAGTATGCAATAGGATCACGGATTGAAAAATTATTGGTTTTCTGGAATTGGATTTCGATGTGATCAATGATGTATCGGAACCTTGGATGCCAAAAGTTATCTAGTTTTTTTGTTGACTGAATTAACATTAGTTTTTCATTTGTTCTTTTGGTTCTTCGGTATTTTTTGTTTTGTTTTGTTTTTTCAATTGGAATGGGTTAAGTGTATATTCCTTAGATGGGTTTCGCGCATGGATTGCAGTTTCGGTGAAGTTGGGGAGACTTTCAGTCGGGCCAGCGAAATTGGCCAAGAGTGGAATGGATGATCTACTGTCAGCGGCAGATGGAGGAAAGCATGATTATGATTGGTAACAACCCGCACATGTTATTTAATAGTTGGCGAATTCAATCGTCTGGTTTTGATCGATCGTAGCCCGATGATTATGAATTACTTTTGTTTAATTAAATATTAAGCACGGTACACTGGTAAAATAGAATCTTGAATCGCGGATCTGTGCAAAGTCGATGATACTGTCATTAAACTGCAACATGAACATTTTGCTTGATTTAAGTTCTTTGAACAACTCATTTCCATCTCCAATAACAGAGAGATCACATTGACTTAAACCGATGGATATTAGGAAGCCACTTTTATTCTAGAGTTCCAACTGCCAACACTTTTATTAGCAAGCCTCTTGTGTTCTGCCTTGAATTATTTACTGAAAGGCTGTGAGAGCCAACGCTTGTGTAAGGAATAGGATAGGGGACCATGTCCAGTTGTCCACTAGCATGTTTCACCATGTTCTCTGTTACTATTTGTTTTTTTTTTTTTGTTTTAGATTTTAAGCCTGTGCATTTTTGTCCTTTTTCTCTTTTTGTCTGTTGATATTGTCAATTAGAGAACCTTGCTCAGCATGCACATTCTTTTGTCCCTTGATCATTTTTGTACTGATACGAAGTTAGCTTTTGAGAGGCTTGTATATTTGTATGAGTAAATGCGCTTGCCCGTTGTGGCTATTTTAATTGGCAAACCTAATGCACATCCAGTCTTCCCAAATTGTCACTCCAAAACTAGCAATAAATAACGGCAATTTGTGCTAAATGGACAGCTGTTTGTTAGAACCGCATGAATATGTTTGTTCGATACATTTATTTACTGTCTTGTGGTGTCAGAAACTGACCCATTGTTGGAGATGTTATACCATGATCTGCATTTCTGTAATTCTGTTGCAAATTTTGCTTTTGCTGCAGAAGAACTTCTATGATCCAAACAGCCTCTTTTTTCCCTGGATTTTGACGGACTTCACCAATATTTTATTTTATTTTTTTGGATAAAAACAAAAGACCAGTGAAATATATGTGGATCTTAAAAAGAGATAGCTATCAATCATCCCCTGTTTGTGTGTTTGTATCTCTTGTTATTCTGTTACTTTTTACTATCAAACAGCATGTTCTTCAGGAGATAGATGTACAATTGTACAACCTTATGGCTTTTCTGCCTTGTCCTAATGCTTCTGGGTGTTCAGTGAGCATTGTTTTGCCTTGCACATTGAAGCACTATGTCAAGCAATACGTTGAGTTTCTCCCGAGATAGGAGCCTTAAAGGGGAAAAAAAATTTGTGGTACACTGAAGCACATCTCCTCGTGCATCTTTTGACATTGTTAAAACTAAGTGACCCAATAGAGATATGAAATACAAGTTTAAGCTAGATGTCGTCGTTTTGTTTCTGGAACTTCATCAATTCTATAAAATATTGCTTGGACTTTGATAGTTGCTTTGGTGAAACTTTACTGTAATATCAAGAGACTGTTCGTTGTCGCTTTCTGGTTTATTGTTATACCATTTTGTGTTCATAGGCTGCTCACTCCTCCTGGAACTCCTATTTTTCCTTCATCGGATAGAACCGAGTCTCAACCACCCTCAGCGGCTCCAAGAAGCAGTTCATTGGCTAGATCAGTTTCTACAAATAAGACTTCAAGGGTAAGATATTTTCTTTCTTATAAAGGAGTAATGTCCCTCTATTCAAATATTGCTTGTGCATCTGTGGTGCATTTGCCTTACCTTGGTTTCATTATCATATGACGCATATGGTTCTGTTTGGATCTTAGATTGTGGATACTCTCCACGGCACTCGGCTTTTGCGCTTGACTTGACTTGAATAGAGTTTCTTCTTTCTTGCTCTTCCGAAAGATCCAAACATGTTATAATTATTTCTTTTGGTATACCTTTTGCATTCAAAGACCTATGGTAGTGAATAGTCAGGACTCGGGACATTCTTTTTGTCAAACTCGGCAAAATCAACAAAGTGGATTAGGTTTTGGCTGGGGGTTTGGTCCACCAAGGTACCATATAAAGTCCCCTTGGATATTTTGTATGCTGGCCTAGGTTGCTTCTGTACATTTCTATTTTTGGGCTGCAAGCCAACCTTGCTGAACAAAGCACCATCTGCCACCTGGGTTTACCCGCATAAATTAAGCCATGGCTCACCACTCACCAGTAATGTCTTCTGGTAAATTGTAAGCCTAGCACGTACCCCACCTCATCTACTTCAAACAATTGAGGTCTGTCTTATTTCAGTATTTTCTTTGCAACCATCTAATTCAGCATAGATCTTTTATCAATAATGACTTGTCATCTTAAAAATTTGTTTGGGTGCTAGAGATTTTAATGAGCAATCTTCACACTTTCAGCTTTCAGTGTCCCAATCAGAGAACAATCATCCATCGAGACTAGTCAGAAGCAACTCAGTGACTCGCCCTTCAATCTCAACTAGTCAATATAATACCTCCTCAAATAAATCAACCTCAGTCCTCAACACCAGCTCGGCTTCAGTCTCATCTTACATAAGACCGTCCTCCCCTGCTACTCGTTCCTCAATCTCCTCCTCTACTGCAAGACCCTCCACGCCTTCATCTCGCTCCTCAATGTCCTCATCTACTGCGAGACCTTCCACCCCATCAGCCCGTCCAGTGACATCCAGACCCTCAACTCCTTCTAAAGCTCGTCCATCGCCCACCACCTCTTCCATCGAGAGAATGAGACCATCCCCAAATTCAAGACCCTCAACTCCAAATTCAAGGCCCTCAATTCCTGCAAACTTGAATACCCCAGCCACAAGGTCAGCTTCCCGCCCATCAACACCTACTCGTCGGAATTCAGCACCTTCTTTATCTCCATCAACAGCACCTTTGTCTCCAGAAGCAGGACTTTCAACACCTGTTGGGCGGATGCCATCAAATGGGCGCAATGCAGCAACGTTATCCCGGCCTAGCTCCCCTAGTCCACGAGTTCGGCCTCTGCCTCAGCCAATGATTCTTCCTGATTTTTCACTTGAGACACCACCAAACCTGCGAACAACATTGCCCGACAGGCCGCTTTCTGCTGGTAGGTCCAGACCAGGTGCCGCTCTGACTGTCAAGGGGAATGTAGAAACCCCCACTCCCACAAATGTCCCTAGAAGACAACCATCACCCATTGTTTCTAGGGGAAGAATCATGGAATCTCCTGTAAAGGGGCGTTTGCACGCTGTTTCACAAGTCATTGATACAATGGAGACTCGTAAGGCATCGCATGTTCCAGAGTTATCATTGCGGAAACCAATAAAATCTTCAGCGACATCCACTGAGAGCTCTGGATTTGGTAGGAATATCTCTAAGAAATCGCTGGACATGGCTATCAGACATATGGTATGCACTCTCTTCCATCCCTACTTTATATCAAAATTATCGGTTTCATATCAAAATGCATAGTCTGATATGTCTGCAATTTCGTTGTATGAAAGTGCATCCTTCTAGATGTCTTCACTTTCATTATATTTTGTTTGCGTGTTTAAATTAAAAAATATTCATCCAAAATCGACCATTGTCTTTTAATCTTATCATTAACCATCATGTATTTAATGTTTGGAGCATCTTGTGGTTATCTTGATGCAATATAAATGCAACTATTTCCATCATAATCATCCACTTTGGAAGTTTAGTTAGAGTCACACAATTTGTAATCAATCAATCTCGTTTGGTAACTATTCAAGCTTTGCCACGTTACATAAGATTGACGGCTTCTTAACAATAAATTAAGATTGATTTATTGATTAGAGCTTGGGCACAATAAATTAAGACTGATGAGCAGGCTTCTTTACACATCTAAATGGCAGGAAATTTACCATCAAATGTGGGCTTCAATAAATTTTTAGGTGTATGCTTTAGTATTTCCGATCAATCTTGAATGTGTTTCCATTATACTCGTAGGACATTAGAAATGGAACCAGTGGCATTCGCCCTCTTTCTGGAACCACACGCTTCCCTCAGAGCATTCGGTCTGCTAATCCAAAAAACCAACCTGGTCGTGCTTTAAGTGCTCCAGCTTCTGTCAATGGGAACCTGCCTGTCAGCAATAATGGTTTCATTTCAGAAGATGGAGACTATATAAATAGGTCTCCCGAAAATGGAACGAAAGAAGTGAATTACCGACTTTCAGCGAAACTCAGTGAAATGGACATCTATGAGAGCTCCCGGTATGACACAATTCTGCTCAAGGAAGACTTGAAGAACACAAACTGGCTGCATAGTTTTGATGGTAAGTCTGATCAAGGACCCCTCTTTGACAACGGATTTGAGCCCCTGCCTGAACCTTTTGACCCCTTATAACCTCTGTGAAGTAATTGTCCATCATGTTATTTCTTTTTTCAAAATTATTTTTAGATTTATTTGTTCGGTTTTTAAGAACGGTGTCTTTTGGTTGCGCCATGTTTACAAGGTAAGAGGGTTACTGTACTATACATTGTTGGTCTCTATACGTTGTTTCCTCAACAATGGGAGTGAATAACAGCCTATGTTCTGTATCGAGGAAAAGATTGGCATTCTACTGATTGTTAATTTGTTATGCATATATGTTTTCGTTGAAACTCAGGACGAACTTTATGAGTTTATCTGGCTTGTACCAAAATTAAAGAACCGATTTACCATTTACCAAGATATGATCCAATGCCCTTGGATACCACCACATGGTGCCTCATACCCATTTTCCGCAACACAGTAGGCGTGTGCCCAAGACAATTGTGTAAGCTGCCCCCAAATGTTTGGTGGAAAAGGGGTATGGGGCAATAAACTCTCCCAATTTCCCTCCGTTCTTTAGTGTGTTCTCTGTTTGGTTGATATCTGTATGTTGGAAAGGAAGGAAAAGAAAATAGTTTAAAAATCTTTTGACTAGCATCCCTGATCTTACTATTTTTCTGTCTGGATAATAAAGAATACTTCTAAGAATGGCTAGCCATGTTGAGGAGAACCAAAAATACTGGGAGTTTGATTTTTTTATTTATTTTTTATCAGAAAGTAAACTCAATTTATATATAAGCAAAACACAGTACAGGGAGTTTGATTTGAATAAAGAGCGAAGTTATCTGCCGACTTATAAGTTATTGGATGTGGACAAGTACTACACCACCACATAGGAAAGTCAAACAGGCTATATGTGTGTGTGTGAAATCCTCGAAATAGTATTTTAGTCATTTAATACTAGTTGTGAAGTTAAGCGAGGCTTATCTTTTGAGGAACGAACAAATGCAGCTTAATAAAAATCAGATACAAGCTACGTGATCCATCGGCTCAGAATTGATGCTATGTGTATCCACCAAATATAATAGCGCTTGTGACTGTGTGAGTGTATGCATTAAATGGAATTCAAAATTCGATACCTCCGCTGCTCCGCACATTAGGTGAATGATAATATCCCAATAATTTCAAACAGATTCGGAAACCAATACATATTTCACGGGAGATCATATTGTGTGGGTGCTGCAGATACAATGTTTTTATATAGTAGTTCATTGAAATTCATGTATGATACTGAGATATGGTATCAGGGTATGGATTCAACAATTGGGAAATCATGTAGTGCAAAACCCAGCAAGACACCCTGTAGGGCGCACACGAGCCATCAATCTTGACAATGAATGATTGGATATAATCCGAGTTTCTACAGATCCTACCCATCTATTGTTTGGATGAAAATCCAAGCCGTCCATTGCCGAGATAAACGGCTACAGCACCCCTGGGTCCATGATTCAAATCCACAAGCTTCACTCGGTAGGAAAATCTCACTTGCTCGACCGGTTTAAAATTAAAACAACAATGCTACAACCACACACAAACACTTACACACACACATATTCACACTCAAAAAGGACACACTAGATGTGTGGAGTGTGTGTGGAGCCCACTTCCTTTATGAGTGTTTGTGTGTGATTATAAAATTATTGAAATTAAAATGTCGTTTACTTTGGATTGCTTATCTGTAACTTAAGAAGAAAACATTAAAATAAAACATAATGAGCGGTAGGTCGTCATGTCAGCTAAGGATTCGGCTTGGAAGCCAAACCAATAATACATGATTGAAAATACTTTAAAACAGCAAAGGAATTTTAATAAGGACGAGGTTGTCTGGTACGTAATAGTAGAGTTGGTTTATGAATTGTTATATCGGGGTGTAAATTTGCCCCGAGGCCCAAAACCTGTCTGAACCCGTTGAAATTTAGCCCGGCCCTGGGCCCTACCTGATTCCTATGGGTAGGGCTTGAGGCAAATTACATGCGTTTCAATTAACGAATATGTGATTATGTAACGGATGGTGATTGAATGCACTTAATAAATCATTGACCAAGATCAATGACATACGAGTAGCATTGATTGAATTTATTTTAAAAAATCACTGATCTTGATAATGACATATGGGCAACATTACAGTTGTATCAAAATCAATCAGAAAGAATTGCAATAACGAAGTCAGATAAACTTTTTAGAAATTGCCTCACGACGAAAGTTCTAAGAAAATGCCCTAAATAGCCCAAGCCTGTATTTGTTAGGGCCACGAGCTGGACCTGGGCTTAGGTCTTCCAACCTTGGACCGGCCTGGCCCAATCAAATTTTTGTTGGAGCTTGATGGGCTTGGATCGGGCTAACCCGAGCCCAATTATTTAAGGGCCGGGTCGGACTAGGCCAAATTTCCACCCTGAGTAGTTATATAACCATGTTACACTATCGTAGGAGTATTTTGTTTGATGGGTGTGAGGATATTTATACTGTACTAACTTGAAACCCTTGGTTATAATCCTCCGGACAGACAAACCAGAGCCTTGCTGATCTCCCAAAAGTGTGGGGAGAGACAGATTCGTTTACAAATGCAATCAACCATGACCCCCTCATCCGATTCCTCATACAAGGGTTATCAATCAAACATTAAAGTGGAGAATATCAAACGCTGGGCTTCTCAGAAGAATTGGAGGAGTTTGGAAAATGACGGCCCATGACGTGTTTTGATAATTAATATCCATCAAAGACATGCTGATAATATTTGTTAATGCCGAAAATGTCATTGACTGGTATTAATTATCTAAACACGTCATTGGTCGTCATTTTCCCATTGGAGTTTCAATTGGGTCTGCTGGGAACAAAATAGTGTAGCTCATTGGATAGCTGCTAAGTTTAATGGTAGATCTAGTTTCAATCCAGGTTGTATTCCGCCTGGGATTGCTAATCTTCTCCTTCCGCTAAATCTGCGCCCCCGCCCCGCCCGAGTATTCCTCAAACCAGCTGGCGTTCCATACTCCAATCAATTGATTAATATTAGCTTCAAGATGCACCCACACTCATATGGTTCCGTTTTTCAAGATTCCCTCATTAATTTACTTGGCAAAAATACTACTACTACTTACTCTTTTTTGAACTCGGGTTCGAATTCTCTCCGGTACAAGTTTTGGACTAGACGAGACAATTCAAATTTTGATTGTCCATTCTTGCAATTAATGATTCGGATTGCAGCAATGAATGATCCAGATTTAGATTGTCCCGTAATTAAGAACCGAAGAGGATCCAAGTCCTTTCAACTACTATACTCTATTTACATATTTAGGCATACTTTAAGATTGATGAGACTTTGAATCCCATAATGGTTGGTGGTAAGCCAAAAGAGTAAATATTCAATGATTTTTTTTTATTCTTTCTACAGTATTTTCCTTTCTGCTTAGTTGCTTTGTTCTTGCTTTGGGAAAACTTGTAAGATTGGGAAATGCAGTGGCCAGTTTCGTTGTTGGATTGGATTACCTGCCCTGCTCTACCCTAAGCAATTTTAATGGATGTAACAAGTTTATGATTTTATTGCTACAAGTAATTAGTAAGTTGAACAAATAAAAGGAAAGTGCACTTTCCCTTAATGGGAAAGACTAGGATACACACCTTTTTATTTGGGTGTGTATCATATGCACTCTCAAAATGTTATGAATTATAGAGAAAATATTACGAATCATATAAAGGTTACAAGATATACCAAAATATTATGAATCGTAATGAAATATTACGAATCGTACTGCTGAAAGGTTATGAATTATAGGACAAAAGTTACGAAACATACTAAAATGTTATGAATAAACCATAAAATAGATGCATATGGTATACTTTTTTAAGAAATGTGTTCTGGCATCAAGTTCATCGATCCTACAAGCATTGCTTTAGGCTTTAGCAAAGAAATGTTCCCACCAAAGTGGGTGAGCATGATTTTGGAATCATCTTCATAGGCTTGTTAACGTTTTCCTGAGATATAGGCACGCAGTTTAACAAACCCTAACCACTATACTTTTAGTCAACCATCTCAGTATTAATTCATTGGCAAGGCATTCCTACACCCAAGTTTGACTTCATATTATCATATTTATTTGATAAGGACTCAAACAATGAAGAAATGGACCCCAAGGGGTTGGGACTTCAAAATTTGCTCCCTCTCTCTTTAGATCTTAGATTCGGAATCTCTTATGTGTTATTAACTTTTTTGGGGTCGGTTAATAAGGAGATTTACTCCGACTTTAATTGAGCTTGCAACAAGTGAACGGTGGAATTAAACTCCATAATTAATCAAGGTGTGCGTAAACTGGTCCAGATCCCAAAGTTATCAAAACGAATAGATGCCTTTTAAATATAGGAGGAAAGATGTGTCTCATGATCTCATCGCAGAGCGATATTCATTTTTAAACACGATTTTTGGAATCATTTTCAAATTGGTGATGTAAGAGAAAATCAAAGGGTGCCCAAATTTATGCTGAAATGGGATCACACTCTTGTATGAGAGGTTGATGGTTCAACCCCTAAAATAGAAACGTCATTTGGTTGGAGTATGGGTTCCTAGCAAATAAAGATAAAGGTAATATACACACTCGACATAATATCAACTCTTGTGGAGGCAAGTTGTCCACATTTTATATGGGCTCTTTACTAATTTATGGTGAGATTGGTCTCTTTAAAATAATTTGAGGTACACATAAATAGACACCTAAGTTATAAAAGTAAACAAATTAGGAAGAGTACAAAGAAATTTCCTAGGAAAAATGAAAGACTATTGGCCTCAGTGGCGACTTCAGAAATATGCGAGCATGGAATCATTCATAAACTTAAAGCCAACGATAATCTACAGAAATATGAATTTACATTAATGAAATATTTTGTAATATATTTTTAACAAATCACATAATAAAAGCTCAACTTCGATCCACATTTTCATAGTTTTTTATTCATTTGGTCAAGACGAACGAGTAATAAAAAAATTCGATGAACTGTTAAACAAGTAACAACAGCAAAAAAGTATATGAGCAAAAAATTAGGAAGAACAAGCCCTTACTTGAGTGTTGTTGATGATTCAAGAGTAACAAACAATTAATTCCAAAAAATACGGAGAAAAACAAAACTTACGAAAAGTACACAATATCGAAAGAAATACCAATATACCATAGCAAAAATTTAGGAGAAGCATGATTGTTGTTGACAATAAAGAGAGAGGCAGAAAGACGAGAGATGAGTGACTTGAGCCAATTGGACTAGGAAACTGGACGGTGACTTTGTATGCAATGGATTTAACCTTTTACTAGGGAAATAAAATCTACTGGGTTTAAAACTTCATTTCATTTCAAAAAATCTACTGGGTTTAAAACAAAATCTTAATGGGTTCATTTTTGAACTTAGGAAAAATTTCAGTATAGCTGTAGGTGATTTTTTTTCCTGCCATGGGGTCGGCTGACCCTATAGCCAGCAACATAGGGTTGCTTCTGAATTAGGCTCATTGATAGTAAGCGTTAGAACAAATGAATAACATCTAATAGTGTGCATACATATCCGAACACATATGCGTTTAATAGTAGTATCATTCAGTGCACGTAAATCTCACAAAATAACAGCAGCGCGTTCATGTGCATAGATGGTTCTGGCCAGATGTGCCTAAAACAGAGATCAAAATTCAAACTATCACCAGTACTTAAATTCTACTGAAGTATATAACAAAACATTAATCTGGGTCAGTCAATAGTCATCTTTAAAAATCTGCTGAAATGATTTGTGCTTGGAATTTTTTTTTCCTCAGCCAACAAGATGTCATGGATCCAGTCCAGTCCAGTTGCGATCACATTTTTTGTTTCAGTTTTCACACACACAGTCACAGAGTGAGAGAGAGAGAGAGAGAGAGAGAGAGTCCTAGCTAGGAACAAAGTCATATCGAGATCTGAGTTTTCCTCCGTTTGCTTGACGAAGAAGCTGAGCATTTCGGTTGAACAAATTCGACTTCATTTTACCCTTTCGAATTCAAAGCGCTCTCTCTCTCTCTCTCTCTCTCTCTCTCTCTCTCTCTCTCGTTCCTAGTTTTGCTTGACGTAGAAGCTGTGGAGTTTCAGTTAAATCCCCTCATTTTTAAAAGTGATTTTCAACCTTTGGAATAAACTGCTTTTTTTTATTTTTACTCTGTTATCGACAGCGGAATTCTCTCAAGATGGCGTAAAGGGAAGAATGCCGTTGGAGATTAGACGGGAAAAATAGCTACACATTACATATTTACATTTACTCTTCCTCTGTTTCTGCTTTCTTTAAGCTTCTCTCTCTCTCTCTCTCTCTCTCTCTCTCTCTCTCTCTCTCTCTCTCTCTCTCTCTCTCTCACCTTCGCTTTTACAGATCCTTGACATTTTTCTTCCTCCCTCAGGCCAATTTAAGATCAAATAGTAGAAAATTGCTCAGCCACATTCGCAGAAAACAAGGTCTCATCTCTCTCTCTCTCTCTCTCTCTCTCTCTCTCTCTCTCTCTCTCTCTCTCTCTATAGATACACGTATCATTTGCAAATGTTGATCGACGTGTATTCTTTCTCTTCACTTCCTCACCGTGTACTAGTAATTTGCAAAGCGTCTCTACATTTTTCAGAAATTTTGGCAATTGATTAGTGCTACACTCTGAAATTGCAAAATCAAAGTTTGTTAATTTACTTTCAGATTCTTCACTTTGTGATTGAACTGTTCAGTTTCCATGTAAGTGCTGATTTCACTTTACTGTCACTCTCTCCGTAATAGCATAGCATACTTTGTGATTGAACTGTTCAGTTTCCATGTAAGTGCTGATTTCACTTTACTGTCACTCTCTCCGTAATAGCATAGCATACTAGTGTTTCAACACATCTTATTTGATTCATTAAGGGGGGTTTTTTTTTTTTTGGGTAGATTTTGATTTAAGTTTTTTTTTTTTTTTTTGAAGATGGATTTTGATTTAAGTTCATTCCTTAGAAATTCGTTCTTTCCCTTTAGTGCATCCTTTTTTCTTAGGAAGCAGAAATATTAACACAACCAGTACAAAGGACCCAATGGTCCACTCAAATACAAGAAACAATGCCAAAATATTTTTAAAATAAAAGCGGCAAAATCTGCTTAGTGTTGGAATCCATCGATCTGCTTGTCAATGTGGGTTGAGAAACCATCATCTGCATCAAGCTAGAGCCTATTTCCACCACCGTGGCATCTGCAAGACGCTGCCACCATTGCTGGTGGAAAGCTCATGAATCCGTCGCCATAGCTGATCGGATCAAAGAGCCCCCATAAACCCAAATGGCCCCTATAAACCCAAATCTGAGGCCCAGAGTCTAAAAATGACAGGGAGAACGGGAGATCTTCCTTTCATAGGGAGAAAGTCTCAACCATCGCACAACCATAGAAGTAGGAGAGGAGGTCCTTTCATAGGGAGAAGTCTCAACCATGGCACAACCATGGAAGTAGGAGAGGAGGTGGAAGGGGGAGAAAGAAAGGGTTTCTACATAGAGGAGCTCTCAAGTCTCTCACACTACAACAAACATAGTGCGTCCTTTGTTGTTCCTGATTTCTAGTGAAAAATATAAAGTGGCTATCATACAGTAACCGTAAGAGTTGTTTTCTTTCTCTTTTAATTTGTATTTACTACTGCTTGTTTGCATTTTTTGTATGCTCAGTTACTATTCTTCTATGGTGGAAGGAGGAAGGGGAAGATGACTAGTACAGTTTCATGGCTGTAACAGAAGAACTAGGCGAATTGCTGAAGTTGGACTCACACAATAGGCATCCCTTCCACAAGCCTAAAACCAACTCATCTCCATGAGGCTACGCCCTGGTTTTGCAGCATTACCTTTGTTGTTGTTCCTGTTTCTCGCCTCGGAAAGTATTGCTGACCTTAGCGTAGACAAACTAGCCCTCCTTAATTTTGCTGCGGCTGTCCCCCATGGCCGAAGGCTCAACTGGAATTCTAATACACCAGTTTGCACCTCTTGGATCGGTGTCTCTTGTGACTCAAATGGCACTCGAGTAACTGTTCTCAGGCTCCCTGGTCTGGGATTCGTTGGTCGAATCCCGGTGAATACCTTTGGGAAGCTGGATGCACTCACCATCCTTAGCCTTCGAAACAACGGCTTTACCGGGAAACTTCCATCCGATGTCCTTTCCATTCCTTCCCTCCGCGATGTATACCTCGAAAATAATGACTTTTCCGGCAGTATACCGTCCTCACTCTCCCCACAACTCAACGCGCTTGACCTCTCCTTTAATTCCTTCACTGGAAGCATTCCAAACTCGATACAGAATTTGACATTTCTCACTGGATTGAATCTCCAAAATAATTCCCTGACAGGACCAATCCCCAATCTCAATCTCCCAAATCTTAACCATGTTAACTTGAGCAACAACCACCTGAACGGATCAATTCCATCTTCCCTCCAGAACTTTCCTGCTTCCTCTTTCGAAGGGAACAACATGTTATGTGGCTCGCCACTGAACCAGTGCCTCCTGAGCCCCTCACCCTCTCCCTCCCCAACTTACTTGCCACCATCTCCTACCCCATTTTTCTTGCCACTTTCTCCTTCCCCTACTCATTTGCCACCATATCTTTCCCCAACCAACTCACCAACAGTCCCTCAAGGAGTCGGAAAAACAACCAAGAAGAAACTTACTACAGGGGCTATTATCGCTATTGCAATTGCGGGATCTGCAGTGCTTCTCCTTCCAGCTTTGATTATGGTTCTATGTTGTTTGAATAAAATAGATGGTGGGGATGTTGGGAGAGCAAAGGCTTACGGTGGTGAAAGGAGTGAAAAGCCTAAGGTGGATTTCAGCAGTGCAGTGCAAGAGGCTGAGAAGAACAAGTTGGTTTTCTTTGAAGGTTACACTTGTAATTTCGATCTGGAGGACTTATTGAGGGCCTCTGCTGAAGTTATGGGAAAGGGGAGTTATGGGACAACTTATAAGGCTATTCTGGAAGACGGAACAACAGTAATTGTGAAGCGGCTGAGGGAAGTGGTGATCACTAAAAGAGAGTTTGAACAAAATATGGAGATGGTGGGGAGTCTTGTTCGCCACCCAAATGTTGTGCCCCTTCGTGCTTATTACCATTCCAAGGATGAGAGACTTCTGGTTTACGACTACATGCTGGGCGGCAGCTTGTCCGGGCACTTGCATGGTATATAATACTTGCTTTTTTTTCCCTTCTTTTTCCAATATCCAAGTTATTTTCTACCTGCAGTACTTATAAGTAGCTCTAAATAATCTTTAACACATGAATCAACCATTACACCAATGCCCTTGTAAAGTCGCATACGTGCATTTGAGGAAGTCTGGCTATGTGAATACAAAAACCTCCTTTACCAAGCTTGGAGTGCAATGATGCATAATATGTAGGAGTATGGTAAGGCTGAAAAGTGCCCTACTAAGCACAAATAAAACCGATGAGAACTAGTTGCTTGCATGACAGAAGAAAGAGAGCATTTCTTAGGTCATTGTTTTTGGGATGTATACTGTGATAGGAATGCATTACCATTCCATGGCTATGATTCGCAACTTTGAACAAGTGTTTCGCGCCCATGTGGACATAATACAATTTACTTTATTTCTTAGAACACGTGTACACCAAGATTGAAGTTGACTGAAAACAAGTAGATTATAATCCACTAGTCCTTGCAGGTTTTCAAAATGCAGAAACATATGCCAAACAATTGAAAGAAACTCCACAGACCGACTCCGAACTGTGCAGAATCATAATTCACTTGTTGCATTTAGAATTTGAAATTTTAGAAACCCCTGATGCCTACATCTCTGCACTAATAAATACTGGTTAAGCGTTCACCTCCATAAAACAAATTATTCTTCTTGTCACATTTTTGTGTTCTAATGACTTCAGGAAGATGGGAAACTGGAAATGCACTTGACTGGGCATCCAGAGTAGAGATTTGCCTTGGAGTCGCAAGGGGTGTTGCCCACATCCACTCTGCCGGTGGGGGGAAATTCACCCACGGAAACATCAAGTCGTCCAATGTCTTCCTTACCCAAGACATCAATGGCTGCATTTCTGATTTTGGCCTAGCTCCTCTCATGGGCTTCCCTCCTGGCCCCAGCAAAACTCCCGGTTATAGAGCCCCAGAGGTGATTGAAACAAGGAAGCCAACTCAGAAAGCGGATATTTACAGCTTTGGCGTTCTCCTCCTTGAGATGCTAACAGGAAAATCACCAGTTCAGACGCCCGGGCATGATGACGCAATCGATCTCCCAAGGTGGGTCCACTCTGTAGTTAGAGAGGAATGGACAGCTGAGGTGTTTGATGTTGATCTGATGAAGTATCAAAATATTGAAGAAGAGATGGTCCAGATGCTTCAGATTGCAATGGCGTGCGTGGAAACAGTGCCGGACTTGAGGCCTAAGATGGAAGATGTGGTTAAGATGATTGAGGATATTCGACCATCTGAATCCGAGGATACCAAGCCAAGTAGCCCAGCCCCACAGACACCTTGATCGCTGTAACACTGCTGCTCCATAATCTTAGGATTTGTATTTTGCAGTTCTTTTACCTCTTTTCAATAGTCAAATTGCATCCAAAGAATAATTAGTTCTTTCTGGCATTGATATGTATCAAAAAGGTTAGGATTTGTTCTCCTGTTTAAGTACCAGCAACTACAGTACTCCAATAATGCATCATTTGGAACCAGCTTCTTCTGCGTTTTTGTTACCAATTTTGTCTTTTCGTGCATTCAACAACCACCCACTTGGCCGCGGTTACAGCACAAATGATGTCCAAAAACTAAAAATTTAATATAAGGTGCACTATATTATTTTGGTATATTTTCACTTCTACCAATACATCCCATCTTTCTACTTCCTCCGTCTCTTTTTTTGTGTCCAGTATTTTATTTTGGGCTGTCCCTTAATAAGTGTCCATTTTGTAAAGTTAGGGGGGTAAAAGTTGGTGTATTGTCTATTTTGTTCCTAAAAGTAGATTTTATTTTGAAAAGTTAGTGAGTAAAAGTGTAATGATAATGGGTAAGTAGGGAAAGTGGAGGAAAAAATTGATGTGAAATGTGTAATGATGATGTCTTTTTAATAAGTTGGAGTTACGAAGCAGGACACTTAAAAAAGGACGGAAGGGGTATTAGGTTTGTTTATCTTCTCACTGCTAACTTCGGAATACAAACATGGTTGACTTATGTCTAATATACAGAAATTTCCCTTCTGGCTATTTTTTGACAAGTCTGGGATGAAAAAACTTCTACGTAATGGTACAAGAAAATAACTTGGCTCCTGAAGCTTGCACAGTATCCAAATCAGAGCAATCCTTGATCATTTATCATTTCACATAAATTTAGTAAAGTTCATCCAAGATTTCAGACTAGTTGTCTGTCTATTTCAATTGTACAACTACATCAGAGTACAAGGCACATAAAAAAAAATGCCATGTAAAATTGAACAGCATATTCTCTCTGAGGGGGAAAAAAAAATCATGTGTGTATCAGAAAATCAATGTCCATGAACCCATTTGGACATGTTATCACAAATGAGAAGCGGATTTTAGTCTATCTCTTGTTTACCAAGTCGGCACCGCTAACATATCTAGCCATGAAAGATATAAACCGGAAAGGAGCCCCAATCAGAGGAGCATCTGTGAGGGGAACATCAATCTTTTCATCATGATGGGGGGGCGGCAACCGGGGATCCCCGATTTCTTTCTCGTCCAATGGAATCTGCACAATTTCTTCAGAGTCAATGGTATCAGGTGGAGAGTTCTGGATTACAGAAGCGCCGTTGGTGTAGATATATTCACCATTTTGCCCAGAGACATTTTCCGGAGACTTGATCCTCTTGCCTGATAGGGATGTCTTCTCACTCAATTCAGACATGGAATCGGCAACATGGGCAATATCCTTAGCATTCGCATCATCCTCTCCATTCCTCTCCTCTGTAATTGGAATATGCTTTTCAGAATCTATTCTGTCACCAGATGCAGCTGTTGTCTCCCCAAATTCAGATACAGAACCAACAGCTAGAGATAGTTCAGCTGTTACACCCTGTAGATCAAGCTCAACACATAATTCATTCACCTGAAGCAGAAAATAGAGATAAGTCAACTAAATCCAAACAACATATATGAAAGGATCAAACCTCATTTTCTTATATCCTTATTTGTAATGTAAAATACTAGAAAGAAAGACGAGGAAAACACACAAGAACAGTTAAATGCATCTGGCATATCCAAGTAAAACAAATGCCTATCCCTTATCCAAACAAACTAGAAGTTCCTTCCAAACTGTGTAACATTTATCTACATACATTCTAATGCACACAGAATCAAAGAACAAGCAAGCAAGACAAACCCATGACGACTTCATGAAACTCCCATTGCTGAGGTTTTCTTTATCATTCATTCTTTTATTTTACTGTACTAAAAAAACAATAAGGATGGTTTATCACCTTCTCTACAAGCTCTTCATTTTCAGCAACTAATTTTTCAACCAGTTGACTTGCTGCTTCCCTCTGAGAATTAACGTCCTCACTTCCTGAAGCATCCTACATTAACAAACAGAAGCATGTGATATTATCAGCATAAGAACAGAGATGGTAAATTGGGGAAATACATCTCAGAATAAATTGTTCATTTGTGAAGTACCTTTGATAAAGATAAATGGTAGGTCCAACTATAGACAATTATATCTTGTTCAGGGAATATTCTAGGTGCTGGGTTTACCCAACTGTAGTGTTACCATCGACATACATCACAAATTTGTGAAAATGTTAGGAGGGGGTCTTAGGTGGAGGCAGACATATCTACACAACAATCCTTAAAGGACTCCCAAGAGCATGATAAACCACATTAGAACTGAGACATGGCCCAAGTCCTACAGGAGGCAGCATTGGGGAACTTTGGGAGAAGACATATGGAAGTGGGCAGGATGGCAGAAATAAAGCCTCCCTCTAGGAACATCAATGTTATCAATTCCAGAGAACACCCTGAACTCCAAGTTATGCACCAGAACACCATGATACAATATGATTGGTCCAAAAAATGGCAATGAGCTAGGACACAAGAAACATACCATTAATGCCACAGGCAATGCACAAGAAGAGACAATACTCTTCTCAAGACTTTGGATCTGGGATTGCATACGAGAAATGATTTCTGTGAGCCGCAGGTTTTCTTGTAAGAGAGAGTTTCTGGATTCCTCCAACTCCATCACCTGCCAGGCTTTTATTTCAATATCTGTATCAGAACAAATACTAGAGCTTGATCTAGATGGTTTATAAACAAGTTATAAGTTGTGCTCCCTCCATAACATTCTTTCTCTCCCCACTGTCATAGACAAAATAACCACACAACAAAAGGACATCACAATAGAAGGCAGACAAAAGGGAAAATTTTGAACAAAAGGACAAAAAGATCAAGAAAGCACATGTTCCCATGGACTTTTCCACTCGAGTCTTCACTACCCTCATCAGCAGCTTGTATATGAGAAAGAGCACAACTAATACAGGAAGGCATAATTGAGATCACCTTCATTTGAAGTTGAAATTTGACATAACATAACCTCAAGCAAAACAATAGAAAAAAAAGATCTCATTCTAACCACCTTAGGTGCAACAAAAGTATCGATATGCTCTTATGGTCAAGATGTTGCTACAGTTTGTTGTAATAAAAGTTGGAGGACGAGATCAAGATCCTATAATAGCACAAAATAAAGAACAACTACCTGTTTACATTTGCATATACTACATAGCCCAAGCATTTGTGAACAAAATTTAGATAATCAACTTTATTAACTGTTAGGGTGCTAAATGTTCTACCTATGCTCCCAAATCAGCTGATAACCCTCCTTATCTTAATCAATAATTACGTTTACCCTGATCTATTGAAGTCTGGCACAGAACCAAAGTAACTATGCACCAAATTCAGTAGAGTATTGTGGTTGTGGGTACATGGTACCAAGTATCATGGAGCGAAGGAAACAAGGCGACTTCAGGAGGCGAAGGTTAGCCCAGCCTAAGGAGACCCTTGGGGCACGGCTGAAGGATAACCCACTCCTGAAGTCAAAGGCTTACACTTGGGCTTGGGCTGAAGGCAAGGCCCAAGAGGTCTGTGGCCTTCAGACGACCAGCCATTGAGGACCTTCCACGTGTCCTCAGTCCAGCTGGACTTCAGGCCATCTCTCTCCTATATAAACGACCCTTGCCTTCATCCAACATATTACACACCCATTGCTCTTGGTCTCTCTACTGCCACTCTCTCTCTCTATAATCTGCCTTGGGCTCTCTCCTCCTTTGCCTTTGGCAACCGGGGCCTTCAGTACATAGTTGGTATCCCGGATCACCCTCAGGTACTCTTAACTTACACACAGTGGTGTATGGTGTTTTTGGCTGCTGGAGGCACATACCTGTATTTGCAGTCTTGTGTTCTCACCATTCAATCTAGCAATTGTATCTTCCATTGAGTTCTATTAAAGAGGAGAAGCAGAAAATCAAACAAAGAGTAAGTACTAATACCGAAACAGTTATTTCTGTGTGTAATTGAAAAGAGGAGTGGTTTTCATCAGAAGAAAAATGATGAATAGTACACAGCAAGAAGACAGATATGTCATCTATTGTTGAACAACTTATATATATGTAGACAGAGGTAGAGACAGGGAGACGTTTCAAGTTTTGAACTTCTCACACTGCCATAGAACCCTGAATATAGTGAGGTGGTGGCTAACAGGGAGGGCGCTGGCAGCGGGGGTGGTGGGATGACAGGACAAGATATGGGAAGAAGAAAGAGGAAGTGGTGGGATGATGCCACAATGATTGTTCTGCAACTGGTGTTAATTCGACAAGTGGCTTTATGTTGGGTGTGTATATGTGGACAACCAAAGACAACCAAACCAAACAGAGCCTTATGTCCCAATCACTTGGGGTCGGTTACATGAATCCTTTTCCTCCATTGAGCTCTGTCAAGGGCCACTTGTTCATACAAACCCATTATGCTCATATCTTTGTGCACCACAGCATCTAATATCAATTTAGGTCTACTCCTCCCCGTAGCATTGCTACCCAAAGCTATCATATCTATTCTCTTAACTACTGCATCTCCTGGTTTACGGTAGACATGCCCAAACCACCTCGGCCTATTTTCCCTCAACTTCTCCTCTATAGGTGCTCAGCCTACCATCTCACGAACTGTTTCATTTCTAATCCTATCTCGTCTAGTCTTACCACACAATCACCTCAACATTCTCATTTCCACTACACTCATCTTGCTCACCAAAGACAGATAAAAAAAAAAATTGGAGAGGTTGATGAGGTATGATTGAGATTGTGGTGACAAGGAAGACAATGGTTGGATGTTGTAAGCTCCATAGGCTGAGCTCCATTTTGGATGGCAAGTTCATGTCAAAACACTAATTAAGGAGATAAAACATAGCTAATGATCTAAGGTTTTTCAGATATGGTTGTGGTTTTCGTTAGTTGGTTATAAAAGACTATTTTTAAGGGAGCAATTACACATCAAACTAATGAGGTTGGTTTTTCTCCATTACTTAGGGGAGGTCAGTGTAACCCTAAAAATGACAAAAGATAAAGCAATTACCTCCTTTTGGACCGAAGAAACTCTTTCTCTCTCCATTTGTTTGATTTTTTCCTCAAAGCTGACCTGTTTAACAATTACAAGTTCATCTTTGGATGAAATATATATTTGCCCTAGATGATTTGCGAAATGGTAGAACACTGAACAAATGACAACACACAGCGGAAAACCAGCTGTTAAGTACACAAAATTAAAGAGAATATCTTGATGATGGAATCATAGAGTACAAAGAGGAATTACCCCTTTCAAACTCAAGCTAGCTGTTTCCTCTATCAACTTGCTAATTTCCCCTTCAAAGCCAACCTGTATGTAACAAGAACAAGCTAATAAAAATTTCAGAGTACAGGGGTTCAAGATGCAATCGAAATGATTGAAGTTTCCGAAAGGAGAATGACCGTCAAAGACTACATGCAGTATTCATGGAAAGAAAAAATCTTATTTTTCTTTTTGAAAGAACTGGTGTTTAGGTAAAACTTTCTGATAGGTAAACACATGGTAAAAGAATATGTTGACGTCCCAGATCTCAAACTCCAAGAGATCCCATCATCCAAAAAATGCACCTCTTTCTGAAGCCAGGAATCCTTCTCATTCTCTAATTGCAAAAGTTTCATCTCCAAAGAAGCCTGTAAATCATAGAGTAGAATGGACGATCAGTGTGTTAGATGAAAGCAGGTTAACACAAGAAGAAAAAAGAAACATATTCTCAAAGAAATCTGTTGCATCCACATACTACAAACCCACTACAATTGAACTTAGATTACCCCTTTCTCCACTTGAGCGCAATTCTCCTTTTGCAATCTGGCAATTGTCTCTTCTAAGCTAGCCTGCACATCATACAAAGGAATGGATTTTTTTACCATCAGATAACTAGCGGATATAGGATGATTAGAATAAAGACGCCACTTATCCAACAAAAGAAAGAAGAGAACATTATTACCTCTTTCTGTATGTGCCCATCATTGTCCTTTTGTAACTGAATGATTGTCTCTTCCAACCTAGCCTGTGAATAACACATGACGGATGTTATATCCTACCAGACAAACAGCAGGTTTCCACAGGTAGAAGAACGTGCAAATTGCCAATGAATTCCTCCTACCAAAGATTTACCTCTTTCTGTATGTGTATATCATTTTCTTTTCGTACTTCTCTGATCCTTTCTTCCAAGCCAGCCTGTGGAAAGCCAGGGAAAACCAGACGCAGAATGTCAAAAACGAAATATCATATGTTTATTATACAGGAAAGAGGATGATAATCATACACAGTTGACAAACAATCCTCACCTCTCTGTCCATCCAGTACAGCTTCTCTGCTTCAGCTAATGAAGACTGTAATAGAAAGTTTGAGAAATGTCAACAAATTAAAAAGTGGCAAATCATATGGGGACCAAAAGAACCTGGAATTTGAGAATCAGAATACAAGCATATTTGAAACAAATATGACAAATGGTCACAATTACGCTTGTTAAGGACTAGCATTGCTATGCTAGACAATTATGCCTATTCTAGGGAGGCAACTACTGAAGTATAATTAAAATTGCAACCTTAGTGTCAAATCCATTATCTAACTTAAAATTACTAGCATGTTTGTGCTTCTTTGAATATCAGGTGGAAGAATGCATATACAACTGCATGGAGGCTCCCCCAAGTCGAAGAACATCACGAATCTTGAAGGACAGTTTGTTATTGTTCCTCTTTCTGTAATTTTCTTTTTCTGATAACTTATTAATAGAAGGGTGAAAGGGAAGTAAAGAGAAACAACAGACGAGAGTAAAAGATCATGAGTGAAAAAAGAGTGACGGACAGAAGGACATAAGAAGTTCTAGCAATGGAGATGAGAAAAGAAGAGGGCAAAAAAGGAAAAGGAGAGACAGATGATTCAATCAATGATGCTGAGAGAAGCAGTGTCTTTTTTAAGCTACGTCAAATGTTCACTAAATTAATCCACCTAAAGTTGAACATATTTTTCCCTCCAAGGCATATTCAAAGCTTTAAAAGAACGAAACAACATGAAAGTACCACAAGCTATCAACCTTTCATGGAATTTGAAACATCCTTACAGTTCTTCTAAACACAACAATATTCTCATATTATAATCCCAGTAGAGTACTGAATCATCTTCCATGTCACGTATACCTAGAGTCCATAATCAAAGGCATACTATATCAAGCTCATCATTTTGGTGGTCATAAGATTTTTGTCATTTATTTAAGTCCAAACCTTTCATAACTGACCAAGAACCAGAGGTCTGCTCACCGACAAGAACAATTTTAGAACACATATCCAAATGAAAATGCTAATAAGACTCTCACTTGAAGGAACAGGCGTTCCAAGTTAAAGTGGAATTGACCAAGATTCTGGCATCGCAGGCCGTTCAAACGAACACAATTTTAACTGATCTTTACAATATTCTAGGTCTGGGCCTAATCCTGTCCCGTGTAGGCAAAAAACAGGAGACCTAGATTTTACAAAAAGATATATCTGAATGCAAGTGTAATGTTTTATTTACATCTGAGGCAAAAACAACGCCATTATAGTTTAATAAACTGATTAAGCATTCGACAGCAAAAAACAGGAGACCTAGATTTTACGAAAAGATATATCTGAATGCAAGTGTAATGTTTTATTTACATCTGAGGCAAAAACAACGCCATTATAGTTTAATAAACTGATTAAGCATTCGACAGTAGCGCGTTTTACAAAAAGAAATAGTGGGTAATGATTTAAGTTGTTAATTTTAAGAGCTGCAAAATATCCAAACATAATGAACATTCCTGTACATATACAAGACTAGCAATGCTTAATTAGTTAGCCTCCAGAATTCAGACAAAAAGGGAAATTCAGTTGAGACCGAACTTACGCCATCAGTACCATTGGCACTATAGCTATCCAAATCCACATCGGTCTTTGGCTCATCAGTATGAACATCGGCAGTCGCCAAAACTTTATTTTCATGATTCTCTTGACTGACGCGATTCTGATCTGTATCAATGGATTCTCCAACGCCATGAATGACATCTCCTGGTGTTTTGGTTTGCTTGTTCTTCTTCTTCTTGTTTTTCTTCTTGTTTTTGTTGTCCTCCATTTGTTTGCCTCAAATTCTAGCACTCAAACCCACTTTAACAAATTACACTCCCTTAAAACCCAGCAACAGTGCCGCAGTAATTATCAACAGTACCCCAGTTTTTCCACCTGCAACAGAACAAAATGATAATGGATATAATCGCATGCAGGGCCGGCCCCAAGGTTTTTAGGAGCCCCTGGCGAATCCCCAAAATGGGGCCCCCCCTTAACGTTTTCAAGAAATAAATTCAACATGATACATGTTATCTTTAAAAAATTAAATAACTTCAAAAGGCAAACCCACAAAAACCACTAATCATCATAAGAATTTGAAAGTACAAAATCACACAAAACACGTATCCTTACATGAACCCAAGAGTATCACTTGATATCCAATTCGGCTAATGAATTTGGGCCATTTTTACCCTTACCTAGTGTAGGACCAAATTGGGATGCCCGACTAGGGCAAGGCCCACGAAGCCATTGCCTAGGGCCGGGGCTGATAGTGCGTGTAAAAAAATTCATGACATATGCAACTCATAAAACATAGAAACCTCGCGTCATTCAGTCTATGCTAAAAAAGAAAAAAAGAAATTGGATCTTCATCTTAGTATATGGAATAGCTGATTCAGCATCAGAACTGTATAACCCAATGTTAGGATAGGTAGTTAATCTGCCGCGTTCTAAAGCTATACTATAGCATCGAATCGCAACTGAAACGAAAGCACAATCAACCAAATGACCAATAGATCAAAACGGCTTCAATGCATTCACATTCAAGAGACCAAAAAGTAAAAACAAAAACACACTTGGGCGACAAAAATCTAAAAAGGGTACAGAGAAGGCTATTAAAGTGAAAAACATGTAATTGAAACCGTCGCGAAATGAACAGAAGCGTACCAGAGATCAGAATGAAGATACGGCGTAGCTAAAGGTAAGGAGCTTGGGAGGGCTCGTAGATTCTGTGTGCCTAAAACTGATGGAGGCTTTTTACAGGAGACGAAACCCACGGTTGGAAGGATGTATATATACGCGAGAGAGAGAGAGAGAGAGAGAGAGAGAGAGTTGTAACGGTTATTCATTAGATTCAGCTATAGGGATGTGTTTAATTAGAAGTTAAGGGACTGAAAATAAAATTTTCCTGGTTTCATACGCAAGAAGAAGGATAATTTCTTTCAGGGAGAATTTTTTCCTATTAGTAAAGATATAATAACCCTGATTAGTCTAATATACCCCTGCTTTCAAAAAATTTTTTATCCCGTTTATTTCTCCATTTCCGTTTTTTTCTCCCTTTTTTCCTTCATTCCCTTTTTTTTCTCAGATTCCTCCATTATAAAACCCACCCCCCCCCCCCCCCCTCCCTTTTCCAGACGAACAAAACCCAGACGATGTCCGTGACGCGGGTAAAATGGCCGGGACACCCAAGAAAGAAAAAGTCCCAAACGGAGGAGTCAACTCAACTAAAAACGATTTCTGCAAAAAGCACTCCGACTCATCGCCGATGACTTGGGAAAGCCCTTGGGGTTGAGACGGCGTCTCGTGGTACGTGGGCAGACGAAGTGTGGGCGGCGTGGAGGTCAGCAGGAGGAGGATGGCGAAGATGAAAGTGCTTAAGTTCCATAGTCGAAGGGAAAGAAGTTACGAGATCTCCTCTTTTTTTTCTTTTTTTTCTTTTGAGTTAGAAAGGACAGAATCTCATGTATAACGTTATAAGATTATATATTTATTTTTTGTCACACGTATTACGTTTTTTTTTGTGTATTTATTTATGTGGCAAAGTAATCGAAACACAAATAAGGTTCTTTGTTTGTTTTTTCATTGTAAACATATATAAAATTATTTATATGTTCTTGCATTGTAATAAAAAAGATTTCAGAAGCTCATACATATACGGTTATCATAAGCAATTCAATGAGGCCGTTGCGCTGACCAATTCAATAAAGTATATAACGTTATATATGTACAATGACGTTATATTGACATTATATAAAGTTAAACCTAAACAACCAAAATCATTTTAGGTTTGCATCCTTAATATCGTTATATGTGGTCTTCTGTCATGAGTGGATGAGTATATAACTGTTGAAAAATGTATGCATTATAATTTGTGAAAATTTATATGCATCTCTATTAATTATTTTGATGATTAATTCAATGATATTTTTATTCGGCAAATACAAAATTATCGAAAAGTCGATTCCCGAATTAAATATTTTCGTGACCTTGAAATATAGCATAAAGTCTCTTGGATTCATGATTTATATTTACAAAGACTTTATTGAGCTCAATACATGCTTTAACGGTTTATTTAGATGAAATTGTGAGCCACAGGTTGACGAACCGGCTGACAAGCCGGCTGTCTGAACAGAAAGCTGTGACAACCGGAAACCATCGGACGACCACCCGGATGACCACTCTGTCAACGGCTAGTTTCAAACGGCTAGTTTCCAACGGCTAGTTTCAAACGGCTAGTTTCCAACGGCTAGTTTCCAACGGCTAGTTCCAACGGCTAGGAAGCATATGGATGGCTATATAAGGCATCAAGAACTCATTAATGAGTATATACACAAGCTACAACATTCCATTTTATTGCAAGAGCAAATTCTCAAAAGATCAAAGCCAAAAATTCTCATTGTTCTTCCACTTTCATATTATTCTCGAGAGAAAATTTGTACAAGTCGTGAGCGATAATTTTCATACCTTCTTCACATACTTGTATTTCCTAAGTGAGTGTTTGAGTCAAACACTTGAAAGCTTAGAAGACCAAATTCGGGTTGGAATTTGGGTGTTATTGTTTTTGAGAAGTTTTCGGAGAAAATTCTTGCGGTTGTGCTAGCTCCTCGGGAAAGCTAGAGGCATTCGGTTCTTGTAAGCACCCGCAAGACTTACAAGTTGTAATCTTTTAAAGATTAGTCTAACCTTCAAGTAATTGCTTGAGGAGAAGTGGAGTAGGGCCGGACCGTGGACAAATCCGGACCGAACCACTATAAACGGGTTCTATCTCTCTATCTCTCTATTTTGGTTGCATACTTATTGTTTGCATATATTGTTAGAGATAAATTTTTATTGGTAATTATTACTAGCAATCCTATTCACCCCCCCTCTAGGTTGCATAATTTGGGTAACAATTGGTATCAGAGCCTCGGCTCTTGTTTGTAGATTTAACCATCTAAGAGTTAAGATCCATGGCAACCACTAGTAATGTTTCTTGTATCGAAGGTCAATCGTCCAATAGACCTCCCTTGTTCACCGGAGAAAATTACTCTCATTGGAAAAATAGAATGATGATCTTTATTCAATCCACGGATTATGATCTATGGAAAATTATCAAAAATGGTCCCATTATTCCTACTAAGAAAGTTGGGGAAGAGACTATGCCTAAATCAGATAATGAGTGGAGTCATTCGGAAAAGACTTCAATAGAAAAGAACTATAGAGCTATGAACCTTCTTTTTTGTGCTATTACTCCCAATGAATATGATTGTGTTTCCGCATGTGAATCGGCTAAAGAAATATGGGATAAGTTAGAAATGTCACATGAAGGAGATAGTCAAGTTAAGGAGTCCAAAATTGATATTCTTGTGCATAGCTATGAGCTCTTCAAAATGAAACCGGATGAATCTATATCTCAAATGTTTGCTAGATTTGCTAGTATTACTAACGGTTTAAAAGCTCTTGGAAAGATTTACAGTCAATCCGAAATGACAAGGAAGGTGCTCCGTTCCATGCCAACCAATTGGGACACTACCACCTCCATCATCCTACAATCCAAAGATTTCTCAAAATACACGATGGACAAGCTCATGGGATCTCTCATGACGGAGGAAATGCATCACAACCTCAAGGGTGAAAAAGAGAAGAAAGTTAAGGATCTTGCCTTCAAAAGTACAACAAGCAAATCAAAAAGCAAGGAGGATTCAAGCAACGAAAGTGAGGATGATGAAATGGCGCTCATCACAAAAACGTTCAAGAAACTCCTCAAAAATAGAGCATCTCACAAAGGCAGAGGATTTTCAAGAAAAGATGGAGGCAAAGAAGAAAATAGTAAAAAGGATCCAATCATTTGCTACGAGTGCAAGAAGCCCGGCCACATCAAAAGTGAATGTCCATATGCAAAAAAATATTCAAAGAAGGACAAAAAGAGAGCTATGATGGCCACATGGGACAATAGTGACGATAGTAGCTCCGATGAGGACGATGAGCAACAAGAGGTCGCTAACTTGTGTTTCATGGCCATCGAAGAAAACGAGGTAGATCTCGACTCATCCTATTCCTTTGATGATTTGTTTATTGCCTATAAAGAGTTGAAAGTAGAATTTGAAAAAGTTGTTTCTAAAAACAAATTTCTTAAAAAGGTTGCTAAAGATCTCTCACTAGAAATGGATGATTTAATTGAAGAGAAAGATATTTTGGAGGAAGAAAATGAAAGTTTAAGAACCTCTTTGGCAAAAGAAAAAGAGTATTTGAAGGATACTTCCAAAAACGAATCTTTAGAAAAACAAATTGATGATTTAACTAATTCTCTTTCAAAACTCACTAATGGAAAAGAAAGTTTAGACATTCTTCTTGGAAAACAAATGGTTTCTTTTCACAAGGCCGGAATTGGTTATAATCCCACTCAACACAAAAATCTTTTTGGAAAAGATGTTCCTCCTTCTAGCCATTCTAAATTGACATGTCATTATTGTGGTAAAATTGGTCATATTTCTCCTACTTGTCCTATGAAAGGATACTCATCTTCTAATGCAAAAAAGGTTTGGGTTCCTAAGAACCGTATCAATGCTAACCTTCAAGGACCCAAGATGATTTGGGTACCAAAAGTCAAGAATTGATGTGCTATTGTAGGTATGCTTCAAAAGTTCTCTCAAGGAAGGAAGTTGGTACCTTGATAGTGGATGTTCAAGACACATGACCGGTGACAAGAGGGCTTTCAATTCTCTTTCGTCTAAAGATGGTGGACATGTCACATTTGGAGACAACAACAAAGGTAAAATCATAGGAATCGGCAATATAGGTAATTCTCCTATTATTGAAGATGTTTTACTTGTTAATGGTTTAAAACACAATCTTCTTAGCATAAGTCAATTATGTGATAGAGGAAATCGTGTTATCTTTGAAAAATCCAAATGTATCATTGAAAATGACAAAAGCAACAAGACACTCTTCGTTGGACAAAGATTTGAAAATGTATATGTTTTTAATCTCAATGATTTAAGTAATTGTGATATAAAATGTTTTTCCGCTTTGAGTGAAAATAGTTGGCTTTGGCATAGGCGCCTAGGACATGCAAGTATGGATGCTATTTCAAAACTCTCTAGAAAAAATTTGGTAAAAGGTCTTCCTAAAATCAAATTTGAAAAAGATAGACTTTGTGGTCCTTGCCAACAAGGAAAACAAACCAAGGTTTCTTTTAAGTCCAAAAATGTTGTTTCAACTACTAGACCTTTGCAATTACTTCATATGGATTTGTTTGGACCAACTCGCTCTCCAAGTCTTTGTGGAAACTATTATTGTCTTGTTGTTGTTGATGATTTCTCTAGATATACATGGGTGATGTTCCTAGCTCATAAGAATGAGGCTTATCCTAATTTCACTAAACTTTGTAGAAGAGTTCAAAATGAAAAAGGCTTTGTTATTTCTAACATTCGTACGGATCATGGAAAAGAACTTGACAATTCTTTATATGAAAAGTTTTGTGATGAACATGGTATTGGTCATAACTTTTCCGTACCTCGTACTCCTCAACAAAATGGAGTAGTAGAGAGAAAAAATCGTACTCTGGAAGAAATGGCCCGCACTATGCTTTGTGAAAACTCTTTGCCAAAATATTTTTGGGCGGAAGCCGTTAATACCTCATGCTATATTTTGAATCGAGTTTTAATTAGGCCTATCCTCAAGAAAACTCCTTATGAGCTTTGGAATGGTAGAATACCCAACATTAATTACTTTCATGCCTTCGGTTGTAAATGTTATATATTAAACAATGGAAAAGATGACTTGGGTAAATTTGATTCAAAATCGGATGAAGGCATCTTTATTGGTTACTCTCTTACTAGCAAAGCATATAGAATTTATAATAAGCGCACTAATCTTGTTGAAGAATCTATTCACGTTTCCGTTGATGAATCTAATCCTTGTGCTACTAAGGATGTTGTTGATAATGATGACTTAGAGATTACACATAAGATTCATGACTTGAAAATTCAAGAAAAAGTTGATGGTGATACTCAAGTAGAAAGCTCTCAAATCAAAGAAGATGAAGTTATTAATCAACCTCAAGATGCCATGGGAGACAACCAAGATCTTTCCAAGGATTGGAGATTCGTGCAAAACCATCCAAAGGACTTGATTCTTGGAGAAGTTTCGAAAGGGGTAACCACTCGCTCGTCTCATAGAAATTTTTGTGAAAATCAAGCTTTTGTTTCTCAAATTGAGCCTAAAAACTTTCCGGAAGCTCAAGATGATGAAAATTGGATTTTGGCCATGCAAGATGAGTTAAATCAATTTGAAAGGAATAAAGTTTGGGTATTAGTACCTAAGCCTCTTGATCACACTATTATAGGTACTAAATGGGTTTTTCGTAACAAGCTAGATGAATCCGGAAATATTGTTAGGAATAAAGCTAGACTTGTTGCTCAAGGTTATAATCAAGAAGAAGGTATTGATTTTGAAGAAACTTTTGCACCGGTAGCTAGATTAGAGGCTATTCGCATATTACTTGCCTTTGCATCTTTCAAAAATTTCAAGCTTTATCAAATGGATGTGAAAAGTGCATTTTTGAATGGGTTCATAAATGAAGAAGTTTATGTCAAACAACCTCCCGGCTTTGAAGATCATGTATATCCCGATCATGTTTTTAAACTCTCAAAAGCTTTATATGGTTTGAAGCAAGCACCACGTGCATGGTATGATAGACTTAGTTCATTCCTGCTTGACAATGGCTTTACTCGTGGAAAAATTGATACTACTCTTTTCATTAAAGCCAAAGGTAAAGATATGCTCATTATTCAAATATATGTTGATGATATTGTCTTTGGTGCCACTAATGATAATATGTGCAAAGAGTTTGCTAAGTGTATGCAAGGTGAATTTGAAATGAGTATGATGGGGGAGCTTAACTTCTTCCTCGGACTTCAAATCAAGCAAACTAATGAGGGGATCCTAATCAACCAAGCCAAGTATGCGAAAGAACTTATTAAAAAGTTTGGCATGGAAGGATCAAAGCCAACGAGCACACCAATGAGCACATCAACTAAGCTAGACAAAGATGAGAATGGTAAGGCCGTCAATGAAAAGATGTATCGAGGTATGATCGGCTCATTACTTTATCTCACTGCAAGTAGACCGGATATAATGTTTAGTGTTTGCATGTGTGCTAGATTTCAATCATGTCCTAAAGAATCGCATTTAAAAGCTATTAAACGTATCTTTAAATATGTTGGCGGTTCTCATGACTTAGGATTGTTTTATCCACGTGGAGCTGCATTTGATTTAATTGGTTATTCGGATGCGGATTTTGGAGGTTTCAAAGTTGATCGTAAAAGTACAAGTGGGACTTGCCAATTTCTAGGGCACTCTCTAGTGTCTTGGCATAGCAAGAAACAAAATTCCGTAGCTCTATCTACCGCCGAGGCGGAATATGTAGCGGCCGGAAGTTGTTGTGCCCAAATATTGTGGATCAAACAACAAATGGAGGATTTCAATTTGCAATATGATCATATTCCTATTAAATGTGATAATACTAGTGCAATTAGCTTAACCAAGAATCCAATTCAACATTCTCGAACAAAACATATTGAGATTAGACATCATTTTATAAGAGATCATGTTCAAAAAGGGGATATTGAACTTAACTTTATTAGTACCGACAAGCAATTGGCGGACATTTTCACAAAACCCCTTGGTGAAGAACAATTTTGTTTCATTCGACGAGAACTCGGCATGTCTAATCATTTATGAAAAAGTTGTGTTCTTGATGTCAAAAGTTTTTTTTGGATTCAATGTTGAGTTGATTGAATTCGTAAATATTATACTTGATGGAGAGTACAAATGATCTTGATAAAGAAATCACCCTCCAAACATTTTATCATATGATTCATTTTCCTGTGTTTGGTATGCAGAAAAACAGTTTTATGGTCTTTAATGCTACTCCTCTTAAACGTTTTCTGGACTTAACCTGCATTTGTCAGTGTAGAGACCCGTATTTTATTTCCATAATTCTTTATGTTTTATTAAGGCATGAGTTGTGATATAAAATGGAGAATGAGTTCGGATGTCGAATGTGCTAGAATTTAGAAGTTCGGGATGCAAGTGTAATATGCATGGGTGTATAAGTGAAGGTGTGTGTAGGGGATAATTCTCCCCCACATATATTTCTTTTCTTTTCCGGGCAGACACACACACGTTTCTCTCTCTCTACTCCCTCGACCGACTCTCTCTCTTTCTCACCTCTCCTCCAAACTTCTCTCTTCGATTTCATCGCCTTAGAATGAGATTTCGGAAAAATCCCAAGTACTAAAGTTGTTCTACGCGACGAGATCTTCCTATTGATCGAAGAAGAATCATGATCGGAGCACTTTGAGGTTTCCTCCATGTTCGGGCTTGCTTCTAACCCTCGAGGTAGGGATCTCCTACCTTCTTTACATGTTTAAGTGTTGGTTAGATGTACAAGAATCAAGTTTGATCATTTATTTTGAGTCTTGAACAAATCTGTTATATGCTGATAATTTCGTGGGTTTTGGAAATCTGTCTTTTGGGAGCCCTCTGCTAGAAATCACTGGCATTTGTCATGATTAAGACCTCAAGGGGCGGGTCAGGGTCGTGACAGTCAGTCGGATGTCCAAGCGGATGTCCAACCGGACAACCGTGAGGTTGAGACTTATTCAAGCTTTTGCGTTGCTAACTCTGATTTATTAAGTCTGTTACACTTAGTTTGTATGAACTTCATGGCTTAGTGCTTAAATTGTCTCTTATATACTTCGCTGATATGAATTTCTTGTCTCTAAGCTTGCAGGGATAATCATTCTCGGTAATACCCCTCGCATTCTTTAAAAAGCTCTCTTTTAGGGGGAGCATGTATTAAGGGGACACAACAATAAACACCCGAACACAATTTTCTTCCCCTATTCTTGTCCTATTCGGCGCCGCATCCCCTATCCTATCTCTATTCGGTGCCGCATCCCCTATTATCTCTCTTTCGGCGCAGCAATTCAATCAATTCGGCGCACCATTTCAAACACTTCGGCGCACCATTTCAAACAATTCGGCGCAGCATTTCAAACAATTCGGCAATCTCATACTCTATAAATTCAACAACACAATCTCTATCTCCTCATCTATCTATCTTTCCTTCTCTCTCGGCCTAAATCTCTCATCAAGCAATGGCAAACATACCGCAAGGGTTACCGTTTGAGTTTTACGAAAGAGATGCCGAACGAGCAGAGTTCAGGTTGTTTATCCAAACCATTTGGATGCAACTCTTTATCTTCATTCTGCTGTGTGCGTTACTTACAATAAGAATACCACCATGGTTCGGGTGGAATGTAAATGTGGATACTCTGTGGTATTGGATTGGCATTATAGCTGCCGTTGTAGCAGCCATTATTCGAGAATACGAAAATCAAGGACGCCAAGCTCTCAATGAACGAAGATAGAGTGCTACAGGGCAAGAGCGGCATGGTGCTGGAACCATGGCCCTATTGTTTTTCTCTTTTTAGTTTTTTTTTATGATGTCACAGGGGGAGAAAAAGCCAAGTTTTAATTGATCTATCTTGCCATTTTGGGCAAATTTAAAAAATTGCTTGCTATGATCTGATGATTATTGCTATTACTCGTTGATCGTAGATAACTGCTTTGGTGCATGTATTAAGGGGGAGATTGGCATAACTCCTACTTGAATAAAAACTATCATTTTGTGTCATCATCAAAAAGGGGGAGATTGTTGAAAAATGTATGCATTATAATTTGTGAAAATTTATATGCATCTCTATTAATTATTTTGATGATTAATTCAATGATATTTTTATTCGGCAAATACAAAATTATCGAAAAGTCGATTCCCGAATTAAATATTTTCGTGACCTTGAAATATAGCATAAAGTCTCTTGGATTCATGATTTATATTTACAAAGACTTTATTGAGCTCAATACATGCTTTAACGGTTTATTTAGATGAAATTGTGAGCCACAGGTTGACGAACCGGCTGACAAGCCGGCTGTCTGAACAGAAAGCTGTGACAACCGGAAACCATCGGACGACCACCCGGATGACCACTCTGTCAACGGCTAGTTTCAAACGGCTAGTTTCCAACGGCTAGTTTCAAACGGCTAGTTTCCAACGGCTAGTTTCAAACGGCTAGTTTCCAACGGCTAGTTTCCAACGGCTAGTTCCAACGGCTAGTTTCCAACGGCTAGGAAGCATATGGATGGCTATATAAGGCATCAAGAACTCATTAATGAGTATATACACAAGCTACAACATTCCATTTTATTGCAAGAGCAAATTCTCAAAAGATCAAAGCCAAAAATTCTCATTGTTCTTCCACTTTCATATTATTCTCGAGAGAAAATTTGTACAAGTCGTGAGCGATAATTTTCATACCTTCTTCACATACTTGTATTTCCTAAGTGAGTGTTTGAGTCAAACACTTGAAAACTTAGAAGACCAAATTCGGGTTGGAATTTGGGTGTTATTGTTTTTGAGAAGTTTTCGGAGAAAATTCTTGCGGTTGTGCTAGCTCCTCGGGAAAGCTAGAGGCATTCGGTTCTTGTAAGCACCCGCAAGACTTACAAGTTGTAATCTTTTAAAGATTAGTCTAACCTTCAAGTAATTGCTTGAGGAGAAGTGGAGTAGGGCCGGACCGTGGACAAATCCGGACCGAACCACTATAAACGGGTTCTATCTCTCTATCTCTCTATTTTGATTGCATACTTATTGTTTGCATATATTGTTAGAGATAAATTTTTATTGGTAATTATTACTAGCAATCCTATTCACCCCCCCTCTAGGTTGCATAATTTGGGTAACAATAACGTTAAATGCGAGCTGATAAATGAGTATATAATGTAAAATGTAAGTATTTCACGTTGAATGTGAACTGATGAACGAGTATATAACGTTATATACAGTGTATCAGAAAAGAAGAATCTTCTGTCGCTCTATTGAGGCCGCTGCGCGTACTAATTCAATAAAGTATATAACCTTATATAACGTTATATAAGTACAATGACGTTATATTGACATTATATAAGGTTAAACCTAAACAACCAAAATCATTTTAGGTTTGCATCCTTAATATCGTTATATGTGGTCTTCTGTCATGAATGAATGAGTATATAACGTTAAATGCGAGCTGATGAATGAGTATATAACTTAACATATACCATTTTATGTTAATATATGAACGTTCAGATGTAAACGTGGAATGTTATATGTTCTTGTATTATAATAAAAAAAGATTTCAAAAACTCATATAACGTTAAATGCGAGCCGATGAATGAGTATATAACGTAAAATGTAAGTATCGCACGTTAAATGAGAACTAATGAACGAGTATATAACGTTATATATGTACAATTATGTTATATACAGTGTATCAGAAAATGAGAATCTTCTGTTGCTTTATTCCAACGTAACTTCTGGAATTTCAAACGTAGAACGGATAATGGGCTAAAAATATGAGATTTGAATGGAAAGGGTAATCTTCTCTCTCTCTCTCTCTCTCTCTCGTTTAGACTCTGTTTCCCTTCTGGATATGGGAACAACGTGAATATGAGAGATTTTATAGGAGTGGGATATGGGAGATTTTATAGGAGTGAGATATATCAGATTAACAGTTTTTAAAGGTAAGGGTATTTTGGTCCTGAACTAATTCTTTTTTTAATTGAATTGGATTTAAGGCCTCACCAAAACCTAATTAGTGGACTAGAGGGGTTATGAAATTTAGAAGTGAATTTAGTAGGTTACAAATATGCTGTAGTGGACTTCCCAATAATTTTTTATTTCTTTTATTCCCTCAACTATTTAATTTCCTTCTATTTCACCCTCTATCTATCAATTAAACCTATTGAGTCCTTAGACTTTGCAAATCGACATCCACTTAGTCTTATTTTGATTCACAGTATGTTTACTTGCTAAATAGTAACAACCATTGTTCTGTTATTGGTTGACACTAAAACTTATTATTATCATCAACTGATCTAGTCCTCCTCCCCCCAGGCCGTCCCTCCTCCCTCCATCCTTCTTCTCTCCCTCTATCCTCACCTGCTCCCTCCCTCTCTCTTCCCCCCTCCCCCCCAACCATGTCTTAGTTCCGATTGGGGTCAATGCCTTCCTCTGTGTGGGAGGGCGTGACGCTCGAGGCTCGGCCTTTTAGTCTCCGACTGGTGGTCCCTTGGTTCCTCCAGTATGCCTAGCGGCATTGGATGACTCCTGATCTGCTGTGGTGGTTTTGGGCGATGGGTGGTGGTGGTGGTGTGGCGGATTTAGGTGGTGGTGGAGGTTTTTTTTTCTGTTTTTTTGCAGGTTTTATTCAAAATCGATTGGCAAAGATGGCGGTCAGATTTGGTTCGGTTTCTCTCAAGCGGCGGCAGTGTGGTTACGGTCCTCATGAATGGTTTACTCTTGGTCGTTTTTGCGAGCCGAATTCCGGCCGACAGCCTTTCTGAGATCTCGTTCGGGCGAGGGATCGGCAGGTCGTCTTCTCTGGTTGGTTGTTGCTGCTTGTTTGATCGTGAAGCTTGAGGGTTTTTTGGTGGTTGGTTTTGGTACCCATGCCGTGGCTGCCTCAATGGTCTCTCTCGTAGGCCGGATTCCAACCGCCGATTGAAACATCTAGGAGAGGTCGGATCGGCTTAACGGCGAGGCTGGGTCCTCCGATGTCTTGTACGGTGGTGGCTGCCATTGTGGTTAGGGTTATGGGGGTTGGCTTGGGTGGGGCGGTCCAGGGTTGGGCAGGATTTTGGGTGTTTAGACTGTATTGTTTTACTTGGGTGTTGGGTTGGGCTCTATTGTTTCTATGTTGTAATCTCTTGTAGACCCTTCGGTGTTTGGGCCTTTGCTTGTTAGTTGTGTATTCCAACTTTTTGTTAGATCCCCTCTTCCCTCTCCCCGATTTTAATGAAATTTTCATCTTTTGCCGATAAAAAAAAAACCTATAAGGTGCACCGTGCAAATATATTTTGTATATATTGATTGGATGTTAGCAAAAAGATTACTTTTTTTGTTTTTTATAATACGGTTAAGAACATCATCCTGATAAAAATACATAGATTATTTTATCAACAAAAATGCTAACCTCTACTTGGGGTTAACGTGCATCAATATACGGAAAATATATTCATTTTTGTGAAAGTTGCATTGATAAATGTTCATAAACAAAAATCTAATATTTTTCTGGGTCGAGATTCCACCAACTTATAGTACTTTGAATACCGTCTTTATCAATATAAACTAGATTTTGATCCGGTTTAAAATTAGTGAGATGCACGAGGATTTTTTCAATGTAATTTATGTTTCAACATGTCGAGGGTAAAATCGTCATGTCTTTTGATGAATAAATAATTTTGGATTCAAACTACTTTGATTAGAAAGTAGTCTAGACAAGTTTTACAATGGTTCAGCCAATGTCCAAATCGGAGTTCGAGAGTGTCTATGGCAATACCACAAAGTTTGGCCGTTTGTGAACTTTAGGGGATGAGCGAATTGTGCCTAAGGCGTATAAATAGTACACAATATGTCAATTTTGCGGGCTTATTCCGAACTCCGATTTGTGCGTAGCTTGAACCGTTAAAAGGCTTGTCGAATCTTCTTTCTAACCTAAGTAATTTGGATCCTAATTTATCTGTACATCAAAATATATGACCATTTTACCCTTAGTTAGTCAAAAAATAAATCATTTTGGCAAAACGCTCCCATCTCCCTCATTTTAAATCGGATAAAGACAAATAATAAATCGATAAAAAGGATTTTCAAAATACCAGAAGATAGAAGATGGTGGAGTCCAACCATAAATAGTAAACTTTAGTTTATGGAAAGGGGTAGAAATCAGGCCACTACAAAGATCGTTGAAGTACTACGTACCACTCGTCCATCACCAACACGATCACCCTAAAACCATCCCTCTGCCACGGTCACTTCACCATCTATTCCTAGAGTGACATAGGATTGGGCCATCCGAGGCCTAGAACCCCTTGGGTAAAGCTCTGAGCTTTGATGCCTCCATTTGGCCCCTTTTTTCCCTTGAAGAATTGAAATAACCATGCCATAACCTTGTTTTCCTTAGACGTGGGTTGGGCTTGATACACAGGTGTTCAAAAAGGTGCTGAATATCAAAGATGAGCTAGTTGAGAACTTTGGCAACCTTGGAAGAGGAAGAAGGGGCAGGGAAAGGCGGTACATTACCAACGAAAGATGATGTCATAAAGCTGCTAGACTAAGGAGATATGCTTTCTTGGAGACAAAGCAAACAACTCAAAATATAACAAATGGCGTTGCTAGTGTGCATCAAATGGTGGCCAAACAGGTCGCCTCCAATTGGTAAGCCTGATTTAGTTAGGGTGATCTCGAGATTCTCAACGATTATTGGAGCCTGATGGCTTAAAGGCCACAAAAGATAGGAGTTGTGCTTCTTGTGCACGGAAACATGACTCCTGAAGAGCATGCCACTGGCTATTGTAGTTGTGCTATTGTAGTTGTCTGCGTTCAGATCTCTCTCTTTCAGAATGAGTAGTACTTAAGCTAAAGTTCATCTCGGGAGGAGGAATGATCACCTTACTGAACTTGTAGCTATGCCCACAATATGCGTGGGCTATTGGAAAGTGCTTAATTGGGCTTTAAACAATTGCATAACATACCCTTACCCCTTTCAATCCATGCTTTGTGGGATAGTACAGAAGTTTCCATTATAAAAAGGAGGCTACTAGGGATAATGATGCTTAGATCATGAGAATATGTATGCTACCTATGTTCACTATCAAGGAATGCAACTTTGTTCACCCTCTTTGAAAGAGGCTAGGTGAACATTACTCTCATTCTTATTGATTGAAATGGTGTGAATCCTACTACAAAATGATGTCATGCTTACCATACAATACGCTTTTTGATAAGCATGACATCATTTTATGGTGAGATCCACACCATTTTAACCAATAGGAATGAGGATAATGTTCACCCTCTTTTAAGAAATTTATAAGGAGGGTGAACAAAACTCAACTCAACCTCAAGAGGCTCACAAAGTAGGAATAAGCGGTCATGTTATGTTTTGGCACCTCAATGGCATTTTTCTTATTAATAATACGGGAATGAATAGTGAAAAATTGCAGTTAGTGAGAGGGCATACTGCATATAGTTTCAATCCTTCGATATGCAATCTCATATACCTTGGTAGTGAAGGCTTCATTTTGCGACCTGTTAATAAATTGCTACCGTAGTTGTTAGCAGAATTCTGTCCTGCTACACTGCTGGATGGCAGATAATACTTGCCTCTGAATCAGGTCCTCTTATCCAAATCCCGATGATCCCTATGTGGCAGAGATTGCCCATATGTCCAAGGCTGACTGATACGAGTATGAGACGGCTGCCCGCTGTTGGGCACAAAACTACGGAAGTATATACCATGCGATTAATGTCAAAAATCCCTTTCAAATTTACTGGATTTTCCCAAAACATTGGATAAACCTTTGAAAATTTTAAATTTGAGGACTCAAAAGCAGGTGGAATAGGAAAGGGTAAGTTACTGTTGTTGGAGTGTAATGTTTGTTTGTTTGTTTGAAGCTGGCTTCTGGTGTGTGGAATAGAATTGGAGCTACAGAAGAGCTTGAAAGTTGTTCTTGATCTATTTTCCCCGGACTATATATAAATTACAAATGTTGTAAAGAATGTGTTTGTATCTTGCAATGAAGAATGGTTTTTTAACTTTTTATGTCAAAGACTTCAGACTGCAATTAAAGGTAAATAGCAAGATTGTTATACTATGTTCTTCCCTCTATTCTCTCTCATAGTTGTTGTAGAGAACTTGTGAAGAGGCAAGTTAAGTTTAGTGGCCGGCCTTATGGGGAAAAATCACTTTCTCCAAAGAAAATGCGAGTTGACTCCCAAAAATAGTGAGTGTAATTTGGCTGCGAATGCGTTCTACCAAAATTTATTGGTGCTCCTATCCCAACAACCTTTCAACACCGAATATTCTTGCGGGATCTATACACTGTGTATGAATCTTGAAGTACCATGTGACTGTGCGTCTGTGCCCTAAGATCACTAAGCTAGTAATCTCACTTCTACCTACAATATACATCGGTATGGTTGGGCACTTCATGCATTTCTTGATCGGTTTCCGCACACTTTCATCAATTCTTGAAGGATCGATACCTAAAAACCCCTACATGAAAAGAAAAAAAGAAGTTACAAGAAAACTGGATCATGTGATTTCAGGTTATCAATATACTGTATCATTTTGTAATGAGATGAAGTCTACGTCAAGGAAGTTGGTTTCTTTAATTAGTTTAGTGAGAGGTAGGACGATGAATCAAGCTAGCTTGGATATCCCTATTTTTAAAAAATACGTTAGTGCAATGACTGGGTAAACCAATGCCAAACTTGTTTCCTTAAAGCTTGGATTGGTAGGCCAACTGGGCCCATAGAGGTAGATCAAATTGTCCATCATTGGATAATACTGTATTTGATTTTTTTTGAGAAACATAACCTTTACTTATATTGAGAAGGAAGAATTCTATGATGAGGTTGAGCTCATATTTCTTCACTTACCTCTTCTTCTTCTTCTTCTTCTTCTTTTTAATTGCGCCATCAAATCAAAAGACTTGTCACAAGCAACAATTCACCGTCTTCTTTTAGTGCCATGGTCCAAACGATACAATTTCCATTAAAAAGAGCTTATATTAATTTTAGGAATATAAGTTTAAAATACAATTATAGATAATTATGTCCGGAATCATTCGACGTACATAGAGACAATATTCGTCGAACGGCACGAACACGGTTGTGTTTAAAAAAATAATCTTGACTAGTGTGTTCCTAGACTTCTTCTTTTTCCAGCAAAAAAACATTAAAAGAGCAGGTCTCAATAATTTAATACTACTAGATATCAAGAAGTAAGAAGGTTTTGGTTTTGAGTGTGGGTGTGTCGGTGATGGAGACCAGGAGACGATTCACAAACTCCGAACACAATAATGAATTTGGCATTCAACAGCCAAAACATGGTTGGAATATGTTCTTTCTGACAAAACCTAGAGCCGAATCCAAGGAATACAATTTTTGGTGCTCCATTTCAATACTAATTTATGCGAAAGATTCAAGGGGTGTAAACTTTAATCATGTGTAAGTCCAGATTAATACAATTAATCGAAACAGATCATGCACAAATCTTTTTGTGTACAGATTAATACGATTATAAATCGAAACAAATCATGCACAAACCTTTTTATTTGGTCCACCTGGGGTCCCGCAAAAATATTTCGAATTGCTCATTTTTCTTAAAATATTTGTTATGAGTTTTTTGAAAAAATAAACTCAATTCGTGGGGAATTCTAAAAAATTCCTTACCAAAATCATATTAGGCTTATGTTTTACAAATAAATATGTTCAAAAAAATTAACCACTTCAAATTATCTTTGCAGGACTCTCGAGCTGGATGCACGGAAAGGTCTGTTTAATCACCCATGACCCAGCCAACGGAAATACAAATAATGTACTTCAATTAAGGAGTAATTTTTTTTTTTGGGTGACAAAAACGTGGAGCCATCCGAAGTGGGTGGGCATACTAATGATTTAAGAAACTGTTTAGTTAGATCTTGCGGACAACCTCATTTATTTAACCGCCTTCTAGTGCAAAAATGACCAAAACGGCCTTGCCAATCTGGGAAGCATCGAATCAATCGAATACTCAAGCCGACAGTACGCATCTGTGGAACTCGTCGTCGTCATTCTCAGGCTAAAGGGGTTGAACTAATCCATTTTTTAGGGCTTTGATACGAATCGCCAACCTCTTACGCCGGAGTGGCCGACTTAAACGATCCCCCACAGGTTCGATTTCAAGGTTAGTTTTCGCACTCTTTATGTTCTCTTGATTCGTTGTGCGCCAGCTTTATTGTTCTTGAGGTACTTCCAACAGAACTTCTCTGTTGCGTGCCAATTGAAGAGATTCGTCAATTGGGTTTTTGGTTTTCTACTGGAGAAGCTCTGGGTTGATTGGTGTATCTTTCCCAATATTGGGGGAAGAGAAAAAGTCGGATAGTTTTGCCAAAGCTTAATAGGCTTTCTGGGTTTTTATTTTCAACTTAGAATCCTGGGTTTACTGTTGTAAAGTTCTTACCTTTAGTACTGCTTAATTTGTTAAAGATAGCTCATGAGGACTTGTATTGTAGCTAGTTTTGTTGTAAAGCTTGAGAAATTGCATACATGTTCACTGGATATCTTCCTATGCTGGCTGTATGAAGGTTTTAAGAGAAGAACGATACACTTTGAGCGTGCGTATGAATTGACAAACATATATTTGTTGTGGGAAATGATGTGTGTATGCAATCCAGTGGTTTGGACTAAGTTAGTGCGAGTAAACTCTTTTTCTTTCCTTATTGGGGCCGTGATTTACTATGTACTGTTTTTTTAAATTCAAATTTAAACGTTAGCTCATCATTTTTTTGATTCACTCTGGATTTCAGGGATCTGCAGCTAGGGTTTAGCATATCAAGCTCTCTCCAAACATTCAAGATGGGTTTCTGCTTCTCTAAGGTAATCTTCCTCAAAAAAGGAAAACCCGAGTAAACCACATGTGATTGAACATATGGAAGGCTGTGGGTCTTCATCTTATCTTATGTAAATCATCCATTTTTCTTCAGTTCCAGTGCTAGTATAGTGGTGGTGGTGATTGATTCTTTTTCAATCTTGTAGGTACTTTCATGTGGGTTTGCTCCTTTTTCCTGTGCAATTCTGTTTTATTGGTTTTCCTTACTCTCAGAAAACACATCCAGTCTGAGGGAAGGCAATAGAATGACATTTCCGCTATGCTTCAATTTTCCAATGCTTTGTAAGCTTGATGATGCCATATCAATTCAAGGACATGTGGAAATTAAAAAAGCCTGGGTTCCCAGTGGGTTTTCGTATGAACTTGGTTAACTTTGAGTAGAGATGGAACCATGGTTCAAAATCTTGATCCCTTTTGTTGGTGAACTGGACTGAACCACATGGCCAGTGATAAACCAGACAGTTTTAAGTCGAACCAGTCAGTCCAATGTTTGCTTCCTCTGGGTAAAAGTGTAACGCTGATTATTTAGCCTTATGAGGCTCAACCTAAGCATTTAATGTAGACTTTTAGTACGAGACAGCCAGTATTCAAACTCTGCGAGCGGCAACAATCCCCACCCATGCTTTGGAAAGGAATACTAGTATACTTCTCATCATAACATATTCTTGTAGATGGTTCACATAGTTGACCCAACGGCTAACAATTGAACTTTGACGAGCTCTTTCATTGGTTGGATGTTGGGTGTGGTTTTGATAACTGTGGCTCAGAAAGTTCATGAATGATGAAAATGTTTGCATTGGATGTTTCGTGCTTTTGCATATGTATAATTACTAACCCTCATAGGAAATTGGAAAAATCACCATGAAAAAAAGAGATAGAGGACTAAAATGTACCTCATTTTTTTGTGTTTCTTATTTCGAATTGTACTTGTTTATGTTAGCTAACATAGACTCATATCTGCAGGATGGTTATTATTTGTTTCAGTGACTTTTGTCTTATCGGGTATGGGTTTGTCTTACTCTTTGATGGCCTATACTAGGCTATGGGTATGGAACCAAAAGATGGCTGACTCAATTACCCGAGTGGTTACAATAGAACTGTTAATTACTGACTCATGCTCTAGGCTTCTAGCCCCATAAAAGGAGGACTTGGGAAATCCTTCCTCCACAAAAAAAACATTATTTAGTTGCCATTGTAATGTCATACTGAGAAGCTAATTAACCTTTTTACCTTTTTGGCATAAAAGTTGTAACTTTACTCTTTTTGTAGCCTCAAAACGACGACGACTCTGAGCATCATGTCGAGTTTGCTGGTGGAAATGTGCACCTCATCACAACGAAAGAAAGCTGGGATGAGAAGGTGTCACAAGCAAGGAAGGATGGCAAGACGGTAAGTACATAAGCATGGTAATACTCTGGCACAAGAATATATCATAGAAACTACGAGTACGAGCGTAACGAGCCTCAGCATGGTTCCTTAGTCCTCTCCTGTCTTATGGAATTGAACCCTGCTTATTTCCCTTTCTGACGTGAGTCATTTATTCTCCGCGAGGAACTATTAGAAGAATTTCATATCTGCTGCATAAAGTTTAGAAAACATTGAATAAAGTTTACCAATATCGAGGCAATGCGAACCTTTTGGGTATTGGAGAAACATTAAAGATGATGATGTGTGATGTATCACCTTAATAAGCTGCATTTACTATCTACTCATTCAACGGGTGGAAGAGCTGGAAAGGTTATCATGCTAACTGTTGGATTTCATGGGCTTTTCCAGCAAAAGCCCTTTTCATTCGAAGTCAAATCTCATGGCCACCCTTCAGTGTTCTACAAGAAAGTTTTTTGGTGTTTTTTTTTCTCTATAGTCCATGAGGAGTGCTTGATTTTATCCCTTCTTTCAGCCACTGTATTACCAGAAATAAGTGACCTTGGTAGAGAAACTTGATAATTGTCACGATAGTCTTTTAGGAGAGAATACATGTTCAGGATTCAGATTGCTGGCCTTTTGTACACAGTAATTTTGAAATACATAGCTTCTGTTTGTATTTTGTTACTCGAGGAGAATGGCACTTTATTTCGTGAATAATGGCATCTAATGGCGATAAGTGCTGCTTTTGGGAAAACTGCTAAGATGGAGGTCCTTGATGAAACTTTGGTATTCCTTTTTTCAGTTTGTTTAAAATGTGGTTTGTCCTGTATGTAGCTTATAGATCAAGTTCTCTCTTTTGCTGCACCATTTTAACTTTTTTTGTTTTGGACAGTTTTAGGCCATGTTTTTTTCCCTCATAGGAACGGTTTCTGAGAGTTCATGTGACTTGAAAAATAATTTAGAAGCAATGCACAGATCTCTTGTAAGCATTAGGCATGGAAATTACTACCATTTATAAGCTTCTTTGGAAAGTCTTATTCTTTATATGATTTTTATTCGTTTGTGAAGAGGTCTGTCATGGTTTTCATTCTAACTGGAGCTGATTCTTCAACAGGTGGTTGCAAACTTCAGTGCATCATGGTGTGGTCCCTGCAGAATGATTGCGCCCTTATATTGCGAGCTTTCTGAGAAATACCCTTCTCTGATGTTCCTAACTGTTGATGTTGACGAACTTACTGTAAGTAAGAAAAACCTGTTGCATACTTGGAAAGTGAAAGAACATTGACAATGAGTCTTCATTCAATCAAAGACCATATCTCTTGTTTTGTGCCTCACTTGAGCAGACGTTATTTGAGATACTTTGTGTTTAAAAAAAATCTATTTTTTGTGGACTGATTGTCTCATTCCATATGTTGGGATGATTTTGTAGCATAGGTGTTATGTACGGGAAACAAATCCTCTGTTTTTTACTGGTGCAGGATTTCAGCACATCATGGGATATCAAAGCCACTCCAACCTTCTTCTTCCTAAGAGATGGCCAGCAAGTCGACAAACTAGTTGGAGCCAACAAACCGGAGCTACAGAAGAAGATCACTGCAATTGTGGATTCAGTGAACCCATTTCATGCATAGTTGTTGCATGTTTCCCATCGCATTTATGAGTGGTTAGGGCACTGCCAATTCTCTCTACTTGGTGTGATTCTCGTGTGATTGGTATATATCTTTTGCCTTTGCAAGTTAAGTGTCCTGTGTTTTTGATAATTACATTAGCTTAAACCCGTGTATCTTTGTCAATAATTGTTTGAGAAATTGGTGATTGTCCTGAATGTGGAGAGGTTTTTGTTTATGTGGAGTTAATTCAATGTCTTTTCTTTCTCGCTTTGGTTCTTTCAGCCTAACGGCAGTTGCAAAATCGTGATCCTCCTCCAAATTGGTGCATAAACTGAAGCAACAAATGATGCATTACATAACTACTAGGCAATGCTTTGAAATTTGGTTTTTTATACCGGTCTATATTGTTGGTCCATTTTCTAACAGCTTTAGCTTTTGGGACAATTGCTAACTTAATGTTGCCGGAGCTCTAGTTGGAAGAAGTCTTGAGTTGAAGTCCCTCTATTTATGTTTGTTCTTCATTCGCATTCTCTTCTTCTCTTCATTTTGTTTTGCTCCCCCTGTTTATATTTGTATCTCAATGTGCAAGTAGGGAAAATGTTGAATAGTTTGATATACATACATTGTTGGGCAAATTGTCGAGCTTACGCTTTGGGACAATTAATAATTTAACGATTTCTGCATTTAATGTGTCCTAACTATCTTTGAGTTCATATGTTTCTCAGGTTTGGGCTTCTAAAATGTCAGGGTTAGAGGAAATTCTTTTTCGACACTTTTTTTTTTTGGTTTTCCTGTCCCTTTCGTCGAATTTGATAATAACCAGCTGAGTTCACAACCCCCTCTATATGTAGAAACCTTTGAATTTACTGCTCTTCTACCATACATCCACAACCAAAATGATAATTGAAGGATTTGGGCGGTACCAGTCTAGCGTACAAGTCTGATTAATCAATAAACAGAAATCCCAACTAAATGCCAGTATTGGCACTCATTCTTTTACTACTATGTTTTCTTTTTCGAAACATGAAGTGTTCCCTTTTTAGGTGCTTGTTTGAGTCACTAGGTAACAGCCAGATGCCGTGTCATTCATCTCTTTAGTTGCCCAAATGGAATGATTTGGATCCCAGAGTTTGCCAATGCCAAATTTTGTGCAACATTTCTGACTGGCGCTGGTGAAAATGAGTTCCATGTTGAAAGACAAATTCTACAAAGCTGGAATTACCTCTAGCAACATATATCATCCATAAGTATGTGCTCTCTGATCGGAGATAGTGGTGGTACCACCATTAACAGATAAAACGGATCAAAGCTAACGATTGGAGAGACCTCATTTAAACATCAACCACGCGAGATACCATTATGTTCGTTACTTCTGTTTCCGTTTATGTTCTTTCTTTCACCATTTCGGAGTTTAAGGAAGAGCAACTGGTGGCAAAACATTTATACAACCCCATGCTCAGACAATTGTCATAGCGGTGCAGGGAACATCACGGGCCTGAACTCTCTCTCTCTCTCTCTCTCTCTCTCTCACACACACACACACACACACACACACACACACGGAGCAACAAACAGCTTTTGCAATCCAACTCTCTCCTTACGTTCTGCCAGCTCATCAGGTCGATTTTACTCCTATCAAGTGTCCAAAAAATAATCGGGAGTGTTAACCAAATAGTTAAAAATAATCGGGAATGTTAACCAAATGGTTAATTGGAAATTGAATATCAACAAGACAAGGAACCCGTCCACACCAGTAAACAGAGACGGTTATTGATTCTAGGTAGCTCACTGATAAAGTTAAGAGTATACAATCAATAGAACAATTGGACTGATTCATCGTTTTTTTCGTATGGACCAATTGGTAGGTAACAAGACTATGAAGCATTTACACAAACGCTAATGAATCACCCCCATCTTAATGAGAGATACAACAACTCTTTTCAATCTTCCGTGTCATACTTGATGCAACTTGTAATGGTTTTGTTGTAAACATACTAACAACCCGATTAATACGACAGAGGTAAATAAACGAATGATTTAAGAAAACAACAGATGAAAGAAAATTCACTTCAGCGGTTAAGCAACACTTGAACGAATTTACCGGAAATCAATGGCTTTCTGGTCATATCAACGTCCTTTTGGGTTCATAATCTGTGAGAAAACAGCACTAGGTGTCAATCCATCGGAATCTTCACTAGCTAAGCTCCGGCCACCAATGCTCATCGAAATCTCACTGCTCCTTGAATCTGTCACATGACTATCAAAACAAGGGGAAGCTTCTGAATCCTTCTTTCCTTTAGAGGCTACATGATCAAATGAACCTTCTTCAATGTCCATTCCACCGAGCCCTTCTCCATTTTCCTCCGCAGACTCCTGCAATTGGAGAGCAAACTCAAGGTTCCACAACACATCACCCATCGACGGCCTGTCAATCCCCTGATCTCCCACACACTTCATCCCCGTCTCAGCAACCTTTTTGAAGCATTCTGATGCAATCTTACCCTTTAGATATGGGTCGATGATCTGCTCAAGAATACCCTTGTTCTGGCAATGCAAAGCCCATTCTGCCAAACTCACTTGCTCCTTTGGAAGCGTGGGGTTCAAAGCTGGCCGAGCACACAAGATCTCAAAGAGTACTACTCCAAACGAGTAAACATCAGATTTATCAGTCAGCTGCTGCCTCCTGAAGTACTCAGGATCCAAATACCCGAAACTGCCTTTAACAACCGTGCTGACGTGAGTGTGATCCAGTGTAGGACCTGTTTTTGACAAGCCAAAATCAGAAACCTTGGCCACCCACTTCTCGTCTAATAGGATGTTGGTTGTCTTAACATCGCGGTGGATAATGGTATGTTTGGCACCGGTGTGGAGATAGTGTAAACCACGAGCAGCTCCAATGCAAATCTCAAGCCTCTGCTTCCATGGCAATGGAGGATTATTGGTCTTGTATAAGTGCTCTCTAAGGGTTCCGTGAGCCATGTAGTCGTAAACAAGGATCATTTCACAGTTCTCTTCACAATAACCAATCAGTGAAACAAGGTGACGGTGTCGAAGCTTCGAGAGCATCTCTATTTCAGTTTGGAATTCATGCACACCTTGCTCAGACAGGGGGTTCCCCCGCTTGATCGCAACTGTAGTCGTCCCACCATCGATTTCACCCTTGTAAACTTTGCCAAAACCTCCGACCCCAAGAAGTAGCGCTTCGTCAAAATTGTTGGTGGCAGCCTTGATCTCAGCAAATGAAAAGTGGCGGCAAAGGTTTGAAGGGAGGGAGGAGGCATAGCTTCCTGTGGTGTTAGTCTTTGCGGAGCCTGCTGAGTGTGAATTTCCATATAGCGAAAGAGGGAGCCATCCAGATGGTCCATCGCTTGGGCTTGAGCACTTCCTCTGCCTACGATGATGAGAAACAACCCAGACAAATAAGCCAACAAGAAGGATTGCAACGATACCACCACCCACACTTCCACCAATAATTGCTTTGCGCTTATTTGACCAATTTGAAGTAGCTGGATGATTAGTTGATGACGGGACCATTATATCTTCTTGAGGAGCGGGAACCAAATTAGGACCGGCAAGGTTTCCAAGAGTATCATTTACTTTGAATACCTCCACACCATTCAAGATCGCATTAGCATACTGTGGTTTTGAGGCCATGTTTGGATGCAGCGCAAGCCAAAGATCCTGCCGAGGAGTGCCTGTGGGAACGAAGACTACGTAATCCTGATAAACTGGAACCCCGTTGTCGTGTGCCCAAGCAACCACATCTGCCTCACTCTGAGCAGTTTGATTATTGAGGAAGATATCAAATACCCTTTGATTAAGTTTCGTTATGTCTTGTTCAACCTCACAAAAATGTAGCCTAACAAGGTAAGAGAACCCTGAGTCGATCGTGAAGAACCAAGTAAGATTGTAATTCAAGTTGGTATTCTCGTAGGGACCCATTGATCTAGCAGTGGAATAGACATTAACTGGTGCAACATAAGAGGGCATGCTTGAAGGATAACGAATTGTCATGTTTGGAGCACTAGATTCTGTAACCCCAAGGGATGCCCCAAAGATGTATGGCGCATCATCATTCCAGGATCTAAACAACCCTGTATCACCAGAGGGCGAAATGTCTTGCCCGCCAACATTCAACCTGTAAACATTTTCCAGAGCAGTGCTATTATCTATAATAAATGCTGTAGTTTGCCCCACGATAAAGGCATTTCCATCAGCAGTATCATAGATGTCAGGCATCGAAATCACCTCAATACCATTTACAAAGGCATAGGAATTGGGAGAAGCAGGAGAAGGTTTGAAGGTTAAGTTCAAAGTTGTGGTGGGCACATTGACAGAATACTCTTTAACCATAAAAGCATAGTTCAGAGCTTGAGCTGTTTGGGCAACACTGAAGTTCTTGAGAAGGGTATATGGCCCGGAACTAACAGAGAAGATGGCGTTTGAGGCATTTAGCCCCGAGTATGAAGAAGGATAGAAATGCAAGCGGATAAATTTACGACCGGAAGCTACAGGGAAGCTATAGGTGTATTCAGATTCGAAAACCCTAGCAGTCATGTAAGGGACATCAGGAACTGAAGGAGCTTGCGTAGCAGCAGTTGATGTGGATGAATTCCCACCCGCAGAAGCAAATTTTGAGCCTATATCTGAGGTCCATTTGCGACCATCAGTATCAGTAGTTTCTGGAGGCCCCCCACAATTCATGAGAATTTTATCGGTTGGTACATAATCTGCAGCTGAGACTAAATGCAGCACAGAGGCTACCAACAGAAATCTGAAGATCTGAAAGCAGACATATTTACGCGAGCTTGTCATCGAAAATGTGCTGTGAATCTTCCGAAACACTGAAATTAATTGCAACACAAAATCAGCTTCAAATAATGGACAATGCTAACCATCTTTAAATTGAAAGTGAATCTGAAACTATAACTTTATTTTAGATCCCAAAATCTTTAAAATACAATGTCATGTTTGTAAAGTTGATCATTGGGAGTGTTATCACCGATTTGACTAGGGAGTCCAATGGCACAAAAACTACCCATAGGCACAAACCTTAACGTAATTTACAAATTTTGGCCTAAATTAAATTAATTTGTCTTAAAGGCAGTTGGTATTATTTACCTTCAGTGATCTCATGTTTAGTTTCTCGCCAAAATTTGTGGGATCTCTTGGTATGAATATTTTTAAATATAAATTAGACCGAATTGAAAAAATTCAGATAATACAACACTAAACAAAATAAAGATAGTTATTTCGAATTTTTTTGGTCTTTAATTTTTTCTTTTTGCTTTTGATCATACATTTTGACAATTTAGGCTCAAAGGTTAATCTTAAGAAATTCAGAGAGACGAAAAAAAGACCAAAATATTAATTTAGTATCCTAATCTTATTTGCTTTACAATAACAGGTGACTAGACATAGGTGATGAAGCTGAATTTTAGTGAAAAAGAAGAGAAAATCAGAGTCCAGTTTAGCTAAATAAATAAATATGAAACAAGCTTAATAATCTACTCAGGTAACAAAATAAAATTAAGTACAACTATAAAAGCTACGTAAAAGAAAAAAGCAAAGTTTTTTTTACTTAAAAACAGCAACAAAGCTTCTAGATCCGGCGAACAAAAACGCTCGTTATATTCAAAGAAAAATGGAACTAAAAACTAGCCATAGACTTAGAAGAGAAAAGAAGAAATGCAGTGGATAAGTTAATTACCTTGAAGAAAATGTACGGAGAGGGAGAGATCCAATTGAAGGAACTTCGGCTCAGGCAATTTGTTTAGAATTTAACCAACCATAGCTCCACGAAATGGAAATGGTAGCTCCATATGAATCAGCGGTGAGAGAGAGAGAGAGAGAGAGAATGGAAGAAGAGGAATTATTTGGAACCAAAGTCAGAAAGAAAGTTGGCCGCTTTTTATGTCATCTTCTCCTCCCCTCGTTATTATTATTAGTAATAAAAGTCACATGATGGGCTGGCGGGTGCGAGTGTTGATGTGCAAGTAAAAGCGTTTTTCTAAATTTTTTAAAGTGGTCTCGTTCGTTCGGCTAAGAGAGTAAGTATTTATTTTTAAAATTAAATATAATATAATATATTATAAAAAAATAATATGTTTTGTAAAATAAAAGATATGTATTTAAAAAAAATAAAAAGTTTAACTGAACCGGGCCAAAAACTAAAATTTATAAGTGAAAAAATTGAGAAAGGGAGCGAGATAATTTCGAATGCAGTAATTACTACTAGTACGTTGCTAAAGACCAACATATCCTTGGTTTGGTGTTTTAATTAATTAAACTACTACTCCCTTTGCTATCTTAATGGCGGGTAACAGTGAGACCCCACAGCTGAAAAATACAGAGTGGGATTATAAATGAGTGACAGCTGATTTTCAATTCTTTTTTTTTTTTTTTTGGATCCTCGCTGATTTTCAATTCATCACTCCAAAACAAAAAACACAGAACATGGGAAACGCGTCCAATGTGGGACAGGGGTTCCGAAAGAAATCTATCTTGTATTCTTCTTGTGATACTCCTGGCCTCTCCCTCATTTTGTAAATTGCTAATCCCCCACGACACCCCCCCCCCCCCCCCCCCCCCTCCCTTCGGCCTCACCTCCCTTTTCACATTCTACCCCGCCCCCCTCTCTCTCTCTCTCTCCCTCCCTTTTCTTTCTTTCTTTTTTTACCGATTGGTTCTTCTTCTTTTTTTTCCTTTTCTTTTCAGTTTCAGTTTCGTTTTTTTTTTCATTTTATTTCCTTTTCTTTCTTTCCAGTTTGAATTTTTTTCTCTTTAATAATAGGTTCAAGTCTAATTCTAGGCTTTGTAAAATAATTGAGAGAAAAAAAAAGTGTTTCAATTGATCATGTTTATCCGACTGTTTTATTTTTATTTTTTTGTCCTTTATAGATTAAAAAATATAGTTACTAAAATAAGTGTTTCAATTTTCAATCCGTTTGAACCGGTGCAAAATTGTTATTTTTCTGATCATTTCATCCTAAATGGTCCTAATAAATTTTTGGCTCCAAGGCCTTTCAATGGACACCCTAAGGGAGTTTTGAAACTAAATAATGAGTTTTAGGGTATTTGTTGAAAGGCCTTAAACCAAAAAATTCATTATGACCATTTAAAATAAAATAATAAAAAAAACGATATTTGCTCTGATTTAACTGAATTGAAAATTAAAGCACTTAATTCTTGAATTGTATTTTTAAATATACAAATGGTGTATTTATAGAAATTAAATAAATAAGGTATAAGTAATTAAATAAAAAAATAAATTAAAAACTATGAGGACCCGGGGGCTCAACTGCCCTCATTACCACAGTAGTCCCTACGAAGCCCCTAAAACGTTTCCGTTTTAGTTATAAAAAAAAATAGAAACTAGCCATTTGCAATCCTATGGAGTAGAGACGTGATTTGAAGCAACATACTTCTGAATCAGTTAAGAGGATTTATGCTAAATAATGGTTAACAAATTTATTAAATTGTACTATAGTTAAAAAAAAGTAATCCTAAACATAACATTTGTATTTTGGATTAGTATGTTGTTTGCAAAATACATTTCGTAATTAGTTCCCGAACACTAATTGTAATCTTAATTGAAAATGAAATTTGAGTTAACTAAAAAAAAATAAGAAGGGAGGTAAATGGGAAAAGAAACAAATAAAGAAAATAATTGAAAAATAAAAAAAAGATTCAAAGTGGAAGGAAATAAAAGGAAATAAAGAGAAAAAAAACGAAAAAAAAAATCCAGCCAAAAAGAAACAAAAAGAAAATAAAGAGGGAAAAAGAAAAAGAAAAGTAAAGTAAATGGGCGGAGGGGGAAGCAGGAAAAGAAGGGAGGAAAAAAAAAAGTAAATGGGAGGAGCAGCAGGAGAACGGGGGGAGGGGAGGGGGTAATATGGAAAATGGGGTGTCGGGGGGGGGAAGCAGCCCTCCTCATTTTTAGTACTCCATTTGGGATATTTTCAAGAAAATTACACCCGGCATTGGAAATATATTACCATGTTTTTCCACTTGGGTAGGGATTTCGGTCAAATTATTTCTAATACAATACAATTTCTTCTTCTTCTTCTTTTTTGAATCCTGTCCTTTTTTAATGCTTTTACGGTTTCGGCCGTGTCTTTTGTGTATGCGTATTATGTAATTTAGGTCGTAACTCTGTCATTAATCCACGAATTTTTTAGATTTAATGTGTGTCTGAGCTGTTTTTGGGTCTAGACGTCTCCTTTTAAGATTGTTGGTGAGTTGTGGACCCCGTTGATATTTGGTTCTCGGCTGCTCATGGGCTGGACGGCACCAATGCATGTAGTTTGGACCCATCTCAAATGATTTGATCCATATGGGTCCCGTCGGTTACATACCACCCATGGCCCTTAGGTAATATTTTCTCCGTGTTCATTCTTTTGTCTCTTGTCTTATTTTAATTGGATAAAAAAACTAATTATACTCCCCGCATCTCCATTCTTTTTTCCCTCCTTCTATCTCAGTCGGATAAAAAACTAATTATAACTTTTAATTAGTAATATTGTTTATATGCATTATGGATATTGTTTGATAGATCTCAATGAGTTTTTTTAAACGATGTTTTCAAAATCACCTACAAGATTATAGATTGCAAGATATAATTAATTGAAAAATAGCACGGACATCTAAAAGGGACTAAAGAGTTGGAACAGAGGGAGTAACTTTTAATTGATAATACTATTTATATGCAATATGGATGATGGATCTTAGTATTTAATAGATCTCAATAAACTCTTTTAAACTACATTTTCAAAATCACCTAAAAAATTATAAATTGCAAAATATAATCAATTGAAAAATGGCACGGACTTCCAAAAGAAACTAAAGAAGGGGGATGGATGGAGTATTAGGGTCCATTCCAGAACGTGAATAAAAACTTATTTTTTGTCTAATAATAAGGCATGTTCCACGAAAGGATGAATAAGTACTTATTTTTTAATAATACAATTTCAAGCTATCAATATGGATCTTATTTGATAGATCTCATTGAGATCTTAAATACGGTAAAAAACATTGAAAATTTATTTTTCATTTACATTATTTTTTAGTTTAAAAATGTGAAATAAGCTGTTTATTTGGGCTTTGCGGAACAACTCTTTTTATTTTTCTTTGAGAAATTTCAAAATAAGTTTTTTTTTTTAAAGAAAATTTTTAGAACGGGACCTTACACTCCTAACTTCATAGCCGAGAACAAGTATTCTAGAAAATGGTGACAATTACCAAATTCTTGTGTTTAGATCAACTCTTGTAATCAGGTGCGAATGCACGTTACGACCAGGATGGTCCCTTGACCCCCTGGATTTTTTATTTTTTTACTTGTACCCCTACTAGTTTATGATATAGTCCATTCAATCCCCTAAAAATTGCACTAGTGTCCGATTGACATTTAGAAATTCGGTCTTGTTGACCTCCACCTACTAGGCGGAGGATAATACGTAGGGTTGAGCAAAAAATCCGTCAAACCACGAATCAAATCCAAACCGAAAGATTGGTTTGGTTTTTTAGTAATATGGTTTGGTCATGGTTTAAAAAAATTAGAAACTACATTATATGGTTTGATTTGTAGATACACGTTCACGGTTATGGTTCCAAATCGATCCGAACCATATATATATATATAGAATTATGATTCACCAAATAGATATGAAAGCCTTAATTAACTACTTTCCTAATTTTATAAATCCTATTAAATCCACCGCAATATTTATTTTTTCTTTCCTACCAAGATAATTTAGACTAAACTTCTATATATTAAACCCAATCCTAATTTCCTATGATTATTAATTTATCATACACAAAAAGCATCACCAAATCAGTCAACTTCCACGGCCCAATTCCTAAATTTCTATACATGATAAAACCAATTCCTATTCCTATAATTCCTTCACTACCAATAATTACCCCTAAATTTCTATACATGCAAATCGTGGTTTAAAACCAAAACCGAACCGTATTTTAATGGTTTGGATTGGTTTGGTTCTATACCTTTTGTGGGTTGGTTTGGTTCTCCAAATTTATAATCCGAAGGTTTTAGTTTGGTTCTTGGTTTACTATAAAACCGAACAAATCCAGACCATGCTCACCCCTAATAATACAGTAATCCAAAATGTTATGAATCTATTGCTGAAAAGTTACGAATCATATTGATAAAAAGTTACGAATTTTTAGTAGAAAAGTTACGATACTAAATAAAATGTTATAAATAACCGGTCCTATAAGTAATTTTTTATGAAATGACACAATATGAACCACACAATAGGTGCATATGGTACACACCATAACGGGCGTGTATTGAAGACTTTCCCAACAAACAAACAAAAAAAACTCAATAATGCCCAATGAATACATATGGGTAATTCTTTTTGGGTGAACTAGAAAGGAAAAACATACTATTAGAATTTCTCATAAAAACCCCGGTCAAGTTCATTGAGAGGAGATCCTTCACTTCATCCAGAGGGGTCATTGTGGGCATGATAAGATCATATTGGTTGGTTCCCATCCTCGCCATTAATTTATGCGCCAATTTCTCGCCTTTTCGATGGAAGGGTATGCTTCAAGTTGCTTCCCGTTATCTCCCTGATGGCACGACATTCATTTGCTAAGTTGCTATAAGGAGCATTTGGGGACATGCCATCATCTATCCCATCATTTGCACAACAGCGAGCCGAGTCCGTTTCCAATTGAACCGCTGCCAGGCCTTGGTCCTAGATCATTTGGTACTAAAATGCTGCATTTCTCGGCCTTAATACAAGCCCACGGGAGTGAAAAAACCTGGGCCGAAGACACTGGGCCCAATCCACACCCTAGCGTTATGTATATATGTATACGTATATCTTCATATTCCCGACTCTTCTTGTTTTGATCGTGTTTTTTGTGATAGGTTTTGGAGAATTTAGAGACATCTGCTTGCAGATTTGAATCAACAATTATGGAAGAAGATACTCCCATAGAAGCAAAAGAAGACATCTCAGAAGTTAGTTTCCGTCTCTGTTTAGTAAATTTGCATTCTTTTTGCCCATGTATATGCACGTGTATCTATTTGGATCTCAAGAAATTAACTTTCTTGAGATCTTTTATTTTACTGCAACATATAGTATCAGCAGCAATCATCGTAATTTAGTTGCAATGAATTTGCTGTGTATCACCCGGTGAGGCCATAGTTTCAGATCCTATTTATACTTTTCTTTGTCTCTTATTTGGATGAAATTCCCATTTCCAATTCACTTGAATTTTTCTTTTATTGTTGATACATCATCGGGTTGCAATTAATTATTCGTTCAGATTGCACCATTTGATCCTACTAAGAAGAAGAAGAAAAAGAAGCCAGTTATACAGGATGCTGGGGATGATAACACTGACAAGTTAGCTGAGAATATAGAAAACCTGTCAAGTAAGTTTGATATGACCTGCAAATTATTATTCTTGTTTGTATGCCTTTGTCTTCACAATCACCTAAGCTATTTAGCCGTGTAATACATGTTATTGCCATAAATTTTAGGGAGCCTTTTTTTTGTTCTTCCCTTGCAGTTTCTGAGGGGGTTGAAAATGCTTTCATTGGTTTGAAAAAGAAGAAGAAGAAACCAGTAAGTTCTGAAGCTCGCAGCTTTGGCACAAAACAACATCTCCTTAAATTTGTAAGAAATTGGCACGGCTTCTGGCAGGTAGAAACTGATTCCTTGAATCATCTTGCAGGTAGAAACTAATCCTTTGGATGACGAGATCATTGATAACGAAGAGGATTTAGATGGTAAACTTAAATCTGATACCTTTGTTGACCAAGCAGCTAAGCTCACAAGTTTATTGTAACACCTAAAATATGTGAAACATTGTGCTAGAAGAAAATGTTGTGGCTGAGGATGAAGAAGGGGATGGAATCGTTTTGCAGCAACAGTATCCATGGGAAGGAAGTGACCGAGACTATGATTATGAGGAGGTATGTTTGATGTTTTTATTATTCTTTCCTCCCCCATTGATTTATTATATCATTTGTGCTTCATTTGAGTGTGCAGCTCCTAAGCAGGGTGTTCCATATCCTCCGGGAGAACAATCCAGAGCTTGCTGGAGACAGGCGTAGAACTGTCATGAGGCCACCACAAGTACTTCGAGAAGGCACAAAGAAGACTGTCTTTGTGAATTTTATGGATCTGTGCAAGACGTATGTTTAGATTCTTTTGGGTTTCCACTTAGTAAAGACAAATCAAACTCAAGAAGGGAAAAGATATCTTTGTGGTTTGCGCGTTTGCTCCATGTCCTAGTGAAAATTCTCTGAACTACTTGATTGCTTATACAGTTATACTGGATTCATAGATACAGTGCATATCTCGAATTCATGTCTTAAATGTAATTTCGTGGGACATTGTCTTTACCTTTTTGCATCTATACAGTACTCGTTTTTGCAGAACAAGGCTAAGTTGCAATTTATGTTATGTGTTGCAGACTCATTTTTGTCTTTCGAAACTTTCAGGAATAGGGATGTCATAGTCATTTTGTGCAACTTTGTATTTTGTTGAGCTCCCTTCTTTATCTTTCAAAAATTCATTCTTGGTAGTCTGGTACTCGGTTTCTTATTTGGTGATGATCTCGCTGGCATAGTCTGTTGTGCATGTGTGGAAGGTCTTACTTTGTTTGTAGATGTGTATACAAAGCTTCCTCACTCTTAATCAGTTTGTTTTGTCGGGTTCAGGATGCATAGGCAGCCAGAGCATGTCATGACTTTCTTGCTCGCTGAGATGGGAACAAGTGGATCTCTTGATGGACAGCAGAGATTGGTTATCAAGGGCAGATTTGCTCCTAAAAACTTTGAAGGGATTCTTCGTAGATACATCAGTAAGTTTCTTGTTTACCCTTTGACAGTATGAAGTTGAAGCTTTATGATGTAGGTCTGTGAAATAAGCAATTTCGCCTAGCATTCAGATTTGTCGGAGGGGCTGGAATACTTTGAACTTCTTGTCTGGTTTTTCCTTGTGAAACTATAAAATGTCCTTGATATGTTGTTGGTTGCTCGTGTTCAAGCAGCCATACTTGTTCATTTTTTGAAAAAAAAAAATCATCCTTTTTTCTTTTACCTATATCGCGAATTGTTCTCTAACATTACTTTTGGAATCCAGATGAGTACGTCATATGCAATGGCTGCAAAAGTCCAGATACAATCCTTTCCAAAGAGAATCGTCTCTTCTTTCTCAGATGTGAGCAGGTAAAGTCATCTAAACTTTAACGTCTAAATTTGCACTGATGGGTAATGTTGCCATAGTATCCCGTAGCTTGAACGGATCATTGGTGGCTTCCATGGGATTGATGCTCTTGTTTCTGAACAATGCACAAATGACAATTCAAACGTAAATCAAGTGTGTTAACTAAAGGATGCACCTGCTCTAGGGGGAAATTCTTGAAATGTTCAATTTTTTAGTGGGTTTTTTCTTTCTTTTTTAATATAGGAGGAGTTTTATATGTTACAAAATAGTCTTATTTGCATGGGGCATTTGTCATTTTTGTCTTCACGTCTTTTAATTCTTTGGTCATTCATGTGCTTTTGGTGATTCTTGTGCTTGTGGCTGGACTTTTTATCACTGCTTAGTTTGTTGGAACTTCAAGCATATCCATTGCAATTATGAAAAAGAAAATATGATTATACGATGGCGAAACAAATGTCAGGGAGGTCTTTCTGATATAATGTCGACTTTCTGTTGCAGTGGGTCTTTATGATATAATGTCAACTTTCTATTGCAGTGTGGCTCTGGGCGGTCTGTAGCTCCAATCAAGGCTGGTTTTGTTGCTCGGGTTGGGCGTCGGAAAGCTGGGACATGATGGGGCTATCTTTTGTTGTTCATTGCTCGTTCCTATCTTCCTTTCTGAACTTCAAGTGTCCGTTGTTGAGCTGCCTTCTTTGTCTATCGATATATAGCTTAGTGTCATTAGTTCTATTACTACAGATACAGAATGTTGAGAGGCCATATATCTGTGACTCTTATGTCACAATTGTGTCGAAGGTCTCAAGAGCTTGCAGTACCATTCCTTTTGATTATCCAGTTGATTTGTTGAAGATCTGATGAAATGTTTGAATCCAATATTGGATATACGAAAAAGGGGAAGGGAATGAAATTAATTTTGTATTCCTTCAATTATATGTTCAAATAGACTATAAACGTTTACTTTCTTATAAGCAACTATTCCTTTTCCTCTTATTTTTCCTAGCCCCAATAAAGGAAAAAACTTGTAGGAATATTTTGTTTCTCGGGCTTTTCTATGTCGAAATGTATCATGAAAACCTCACTGAAGAAAGAAATAACCAAGATACTGTTCAGTTTCTTATCTTCTGTTATGCAAAAATGCTACTACCTTGGTTTCTTTTTAAATGTTCACTACGGTTTTGCGTTCTATTTTTAATTGCCTATATCTCTTAATGTATATTGTTAGAATATGCAATATGAATCTTGTTTGATAGATTTTAATTATTTCTATAAAAAAATGATTTTAAGAACATAAAACATAATATACGTCGAGAGATAAGTTTTTTAAAATGGCACACAGAACTATAGTAGATATCTAAAAGGGGATACAGGGAGTACAAACATAGATGTTTGAGCACACATCAAGAACTGTCTGATGTGTGAGCTACATGTTTCCGTGTGGGACCTACACCTGTGCACTAATATATTTTCTTTATCTATCTCTCTCCACTTAAACCTCCTTCAAAACTCAAAATGAACAAGCTCTAGTCCATTCTCCTTTCATTTATAGTAATTTTTTTGGGCCCCACCTGCAATAAGATCAGATCCCTTCATTTTGTAGAGCTCGTCGATATAGCTAAACATGTAAAAAAAATCATGTTTGTCGATTAACAATCAACGTCTGATCAGAACACATTTTTGTTTGAATATGTGCAGTTATCACACTAGATTGGACTCATTTGTTCAAAGATAAATATAAATTTTTTTTTTCATGGTAGAAGATCTCGAGAGCTCTACAAAATAAACGGATCAAATTATTGTTGTGGCATGGAACAGGGCCAAAAAAAATTGTAAATGAACTGGAACGGATGGACCATAACAAACTTAACAGGATGCTTCCCACAATGGGGCACCTCTCCCACAAACCCTTCTCTCTCTCTCTCTCTCAGCAGACACCTCCTCCGTTCTCCCTCTCAACTTGTTCTTCGGACGCAGTCCCATTCTTGATTCTTCAAAGGAAAAGCGGCAATGGAATGTGAGAAGACTTGGATGAAATGGGAATAGACGTATGCAGATGCAGGTAAACCCCTAGGTATAGGCCACTACCCAATTAACTTGTAGCGATGTAAAGGTGGCGGTTCAAGAATGTACGTTTTGTATATGCTTGGAATCGTAGTGGTGATGAATTTGTGACGCAACTCTATATTTCTGAATTGTCGTCACAGACTCACATTCTGAGTATTGTTATGCTTTGATGTTTACCGAGTGTACTATGGAGTGAATGAGACATCTGAACTAGACCGACCTACAAATTTATTGTCGTAGAGTGTTACAAATTTATTGTCGTAGAGTGTTGACACAGGCTTGTAGCCAGTGGAACATCTTGATCAGCAGCAGCAGGAAAGTATAGCCACAGGGAGACCCAGTCACACTATCAAACCACCAGTAAGGTATGGGTTTGAGGAAATGGTTTCTTATGCATTATCGACCATCAATGGGGATCCGTCTACTTTTCAGGATGCTATCACTAGTCCTGAAAGGGATAGATGGATGGAAGCCATGGTGAAGGAGATGGAGTCATTGCAGAAGAACAAGACTTGAAAGTTGAAAGAACTGCCCGAGGGAAAAAAGACAGTGGGTTGCAAGTGGGTATACATGAAGAAAGAGGCTGTATCAGAAAAGGAACGGGAGAGGTTCAAGGCTTGATTGGTAGTAAAGGGATACTCGCAGAGGAAGGGAATCGATTATGATGAAGTCTTTTCTCTAGTGGTGAGACATACTTCAATCAGGATAATCTTGACATTGGTGGCTAGCTATGATCTGGAGTTAGAGCAGCTGGATGTGAAAACAGCCTTTCTCCATGGTGATTTAGAGGAAGTTATTTACATGGAGCAGCCTGAGGGGTTCAAGCAGCCAGGGACTGAGCACCTTGTTTGTAGGTTGTATAAGTCGCTTTATGGACTTAAGCAGTCCCCAAGACAATGGTACAAGAGATTTGACTTATTCATAATCTGGATTGGGTTTACATGCTGTGAGTATGATTGTTGTGTTTATGTTCAGAGTCTTGATGATGGTTCCTATATTTTTCAGTTACTTTACGTTGATGATATGCTTATTGCTGCGAAGAGCATAGTTGAAATCAACAGGTTGAAGGTTTTGTTGGGTAAGGAGTTTGACATGAAGGATTTGGGTGCTGCTAGGAAAATACTTGGGATGGAGATACGCAGGGATAGGTCAGTTGGAAAACTGTGATTGTCCCAAAAGGGCTATGTTATGAAAGTGTTGGTGAGGTTTAGTATGGCTAATGCTAAACCGGTCAGCACTCCTTTGGCTAGTCATTTCAGGTTGTCTACAGCACAGTGTCCTCTGCTGAGAAAATTCAGGACATGTCAAACGTGCCTTATGCGAGTGCAGTTGGTTGCTTGATGTATGCAATGGTGTGTACGAGACCCGATTTGGCACATGCAGTCAGCACAGTCAGTAAGTACATGGCAAATCCAGGTAGAAAGCATTGGAAGGCGATCAAGTGGATTTTTTAGATACTTGAGAGGTACTTCAGGCCATGGGATTTTGTTTGCTAGGCAACATGGTCAGATTTCAGTTGTGGGGTATGTAGATGCGGATTATGCTGAAGGAGTGGATGACAGGAGGTCTACGACAGGGTATGTGTTTACATTGGCAGGTGGGTCGATTTGTTGAAGATCCATGGTACAACCTCTAGTGGCTTTATCTACTACTGAGTCTGAATACATGGCAGTGACTGAGGCTGGTAAAGAAGCATTGTGGTTGAAGGGGTTCGTGAAAGAGCTGGGCATCGATCAATGTGGAGTTCAGTTGTATTGTGATAGTCAGAGTGCCATTTATTTGGCAAAGCACCAGGTGTATCATGCAAGGACCAAGCATATTGACGTGAGATTTCACAAAGTGAGAGAGTTGATTGCTATGGGTGATGTGATATTGGAAAAGGTGCATACTTCTGAGAATGCAGCTGATATGTTAACAAAGACTGTGACCACGGACAAGTTCAAGTATTGCTTGGACTTGATTAATGTCTCTAAGTGCTAGACAATCGAAGACGCCCCCCACGAGTTGACTGGATGGGAGTGGGGGGGTTATCTCCTAAAGGGGCTAGTGTGTATTCGCCAAGATGGAGATTGTTGGAACTGTAGCTCATATGTCAAGTATGAGAGATACCGAGGAGTTCCAAGAATAGGCGTGTTGGATGTTGCCGAGAGAAGTCGACAAAAGGACTGCTAGTGAATGCGGTAGGGCTACGAGGCATGTCTGTAGCCCTACAGATGGGACTAGCTGTTGGCCAGGGACGCGCGTAGCTCGATCTACAGCTTTAAGCTGTAGGGCTACCGCAGTAAGTAACGGGTTAGGGTTGGAATAGGTCGAGTATAAAGGCTCTCTATTGTAAAACCCTAATAACATATATTGTGATAATAAAGAACAGCAGCCGCTCTCGCTCCCGTGGACGTACCCGGTTTTGGGAAACCACGTAAATCTCTGTATTGATTCTTTACTGTTTTATACTCGTAAATCGTGTGCGTGTGTGTGACGATCCTAACAGCGGAAAACATTAGTAAATCTGTACGATCACCGAAAACTATTCCTGCTTTGAAGGAACTAGATATGAAAATAATCAGTCAAGAGAATTTCTCGTTATCTACTGAAGTGACTCTTAAAACAACAATCAAATAGGAAAGAATCAATGCTTTACTGTTTTCCAACTTCCTACAGAAAGCTATTTGTCCAGTAGTAATTGCAATCTAGCCTAAGCGTTTTGCTTACTTGGTTATACTACTGTATACATGTCTAATGCGTCATGAACAATGACTATAGACGTTGGTAATTACTAAGCATTTACCCTGTATCTCAATTTAGATTTTAGAATGGAATTGCAGGCCTTGGATTTTGTGGTCAGTGAAGCAAAGAAGTACAAGATCAGGCTCATATTGCCATTAACTAACAACTGGAAAGACTATGGCGGCAAGGCCCAATACGTGAAATGGGGTAAAGCTGCTGGCTTCAATTTGACTTCAGATGATGACTTCTTCAGTCATCCAACTGTCAAAAAACACTACAAGGCCAATGTTAAGGCATGTTCCTAGCTGCTTCTATGCTTGTCCCAATGGGTGTCTTTGGTTGGCTTCTTGCAATCAAGGGTTTGGGTCTTGGACTGAACGCGGGACTGTTCTTAGCTTAGTTTAGGAATATGATATCGTTCTCCTTGATCCTATTAGTCTTTGTATCAATTTCAAAGATTATTGAAATTTTTTTGCCGTTCAAAAAAAATAAGCTAAAAGAATATATCATGAAGATAGCAATTGCATTCTATGATAATAAATAGATAAAGGATACAAAATTTAGGTAAAATTAGTCTATTCAATACATACATGACCTGTATCTTCCAGCGCAACTTCCTGACACCAATAAGCCTAAAGGACGAGGAATGAAACGGTATAAAGTTACATGGTTCCAACTTGGTTGTTGTGCCCCAAGTTATTCTTTCTATACAAGCATTTGATATCATATATGTTAACCAATGGAAATTTGTGTCCCTCAAGTGTCTGGAAAAGTTTCTGGTTTTATTAAACTAAAAAATTAATGAGACACATTTGGGTGAGTGTCTGACACAATGTCCAACAAGTGTCGGTGTCTGATACAACATTCAACATTCTTTATGATGTCTTTGCTTTTTAGGTATGCAGAAAGAAATAGCAAGATCACTCCAACATTTGTTTTCGCCGTGAAGTCTAATTGCAGTTCTCTCCCTCTGGATTGCAGACGGTGCTTAATAGAGTGAATTATACACTCACTAACATTACATATTTTTTTTGATAACAGTCAGTTCACTAACATTACTTTTTTTTTTTGATAACAGTCACTAACATTACTTACAAGGATGATCCAACAATATTTTCAAACAGACGAGAAACATCGACTTTCTTGTAACTCTTTCCTTTTCCTCTTATTTTTCCTAGCCCCAACCCATAAAGAAAAAGGCTAGTGCTTTTTTTTCCCCCCCCATGTTTTTCTATGTCGAAATGTATGATGAGTTCTCTTCAATTTTTTTGTCTTTATTTTCTTAACCTCGCTGAAGAAAGAAATAACCAAGATACTGTTCAGTTTCTTATTTTCTGTTCCGCAAAAATGCTACGGAGCTAGATGTTTGTGGACAAATCAAAATCCAGATGCGTTCGAAACCGTCTCATGTGTAAATCACAGATATTTATCATGTGAGATCTACGGATGGCTAAATAAGTCACTTGGCTTATTTTTTGTTCTTATTTAAATTTTTTTTGTATTTGTTAGTTTTTGTCAATTTTTTGAAATTATTACTTCTTCATGAAAGATGAATTTAAAAAGTAAAAAATTACGATCGAAATTCAATGTTTTTTGAATAAAGACGAAAAAATTAGTTTGTTGGTTTATTTTTGTCTTTATTAAAAAAATTAGATTTCGATCGTAATTTTTTACTTTTTAGATTTCTTTTATTATGACGAAGCAATAATTTTCAAAAAAATTTATCAAATACGAAAAAAATTTAAATAAAGGAAAAAAAAATAACGGCTTATTTAGCCGAACAAATATATCCAAGTTGACAATTTATCTTCGAAGGGCCGTCGGTGGCACACTGGCAGTGCATCTGCGGTGGCTGGTGTCTACTTGTGGGTAACCAGAAGGGCATCTCTCCCACAAACTTCTCTCTCTCTCTCTCTCTCTCTCTCTCTCTCTCTCTCTCTCTCAACTTGCTATTCCGACGCAGTCCCATTCTTGATTCTTGAAAGGAAAATCGGCAATGGAATGTGAAGAAGACTTGGATGAAATGGGAAGAGACGTATGCAGATGCAGGTAAACCCCTAGGAATGGGCCACTACCTAATTAGTAACTTGTAGCGATGCAAAGGTAGCAGTTTAATTAAGAATGTATGTTTTGTATATGCTTGGAATGGTGGTGATGAATTTGTGATGCAAGTACTCTCTATTTCTGAATTGTCGTCGTCCACAGACTCACTTTCTGAGTATTGTTACGCTTTGAAGCCAAGGACCCAGAAGTGAGTAGGGCCTTTTCCTTAATTTGATGTTTACCGAGTGTACTTTGGAGTGAATGAGACATCTGAACTAGACCGACTTACAAATCTAGTATCCACAAATTAAATGTCATAGAAAATGTGCAATTGCCAACAATTCAGTCATAGCCCATAGGCATGGTTAGGTCTCTGTTAGACGGAGTAGTTCCCAACTAATTGCGTACCTTAATCACCTAAAAGAAGGTAAGATTGGAATGACAAAAAGAAAAAGAAGGTGGTGTGATCGAAGAGTACTTCATTCCCACTACTTGTTCATATCTGTATCATTGCTTGAACAGCATGCAATGAAATGATAGCAAGGAACATATTCTTTGCTTTGAAGTTAGCAGGGTCGCCATCATGAAACTTCTCTTTTGGTTCACAATATTGTTTCTTGCGTTGCAGAAAACTAGAATCTCCATATGCATATATATGTTGTTCCAAACGATTGTTTTGAATTGTCCTGTTGACTCAAACCATGAGTGCTGATGAGCATAAGTTTCGATTCAAAACAATCTTTTGGGACAGCATATATATGCTGTTTTGTCTTGTGTTTGTTGCAGAAAATTTGAGTTACCTTGTTTTCAGTGTAAATGGGTATGAAAATTTGGATAGATCAGATGGTGAATTAGCATATTTTAGCATAAAACATGGGTACTCATGAGAAAGTTCATCCTTAATCGAATTGAAGTATTTTCTTCGTATACACACCGGTTTACATTGATGTAATGTTTTAAATCATGTATTGTAGGATTTGTGAAATTGGTGAAATGGAAGATGATGCATGGACCATGGTGCAGAAAAAGGGGAACCAGTTCGTTGTTAATGACCAACCTTTTTATATTAACGGATTCAACACATACTGGTTGATGGTATTTGCTGTGGATCAATCTACAAGAGGAAAAGTCACAGAAGTATTCCAACAAGCATCTTCTGTGGGTCTAACGGTTGGCCGTACTTGGGCTTTCAATGACGGCCAATGGCGAGCTCTTCAAAAATCGCCATCCGTTTATGATGAAGAAGTTTTCAAGGTGATTCTCTTGGATTTAAGCCCCAGCCCCACAACACCCCCCCCCCCCCCCCCCCCCCCCCCCCCCCGGCACAAACATACAACATCTGTGCTTCTTCTTTTTTCGCAAAATGGCATGTGACATGTCATCTTTGGTTCCTTAGGCTCAATGGTTCAATAACAAGTGACCCCCTTATGGAAGAATGACAATAGTGGCGTATGGAATTTGTACATATTTTTGCTATTCAACCTTGGTTGGTGTTTTCATTATTAATTCTGATTTTTGGAAGTTATTTTCTAGGATTTTTTGAAATAGAACCTTTTTTTGTGTGGAAAACATTAGTAAATCTGTACAATCATCAAAAACTATTCTCGCTTTGAAGGAACTAGATATGTAAATAATCAGTTCCTCGCTATTTTCTACAAAAGTGACTCTTAAAACAACAATCAGATAGGAAAGAGTCAATGCTTTACTGTTTTCCAACTTCCTACAGAAAGCCGGTTGTCCAGTAGTAATTGCAATCTAGCCTAAGCCTATCGCTTACTTGGTTATACTACTGTATACATGTCTAATGCATCATGAACAATGACTGTAGATGTTGGTAATTAATAAGCATTTACCCTGTATCTCATTTTAGATTTTAGAATGGAATTGCAGGCCTTGGATTTTGTGGTCAGTGAAGCAAAGAAGTACAAGATCAGGCTCATATTGTCATTAACTAACAACTGGGATGACTATGGCGGCAAGGCCCAATACGTGAAATGGGGTAAAGCTGCTGGCTTCAATTTGACTTCAGATGATGACTTCTTCAGTCATCCAACTGTCAAAAACTACTACAAGGCCCATGTTAAGGCATGTTCCTAGCTGCTTCTGAGCTTGTCATAGGCATCTTCGGTCAATTACATTGCAATATTGAGGTCTTGGTATGAGTACAAGTACCTCGGATGAACATGAAATGGATGTGCCCGACACTTTTTCCAAAAAAAATGTAGGACACGACTCTCTGAGGGCATGTTAATATATAAACATGCATTCCTTATATGTAGTTTGCATGAATGGATTAGTCGAAAAATGCAACATAACTCTAGATAAAATTAAGGAGGTCATACCATAAGCTAAAAGAATTTATCATGAGGATAGCAATTGCATTCTATGATAATAATAGATAAAGGATACAAAATTTAGGTAAAATTAGTCTATCATTCAATACATACATGACCTGTATCTTCCAGCACAACTTCCTGACACTAATAAGACTAAAGGATGAGGTATGAAACGGTATAAAGTAACATGGTTCTAACTTGGTTATTGTGCTGCAAGTTATTCTTTCTATACAAGCATTTGATATCATATATGTTAAGCAATGGAAATTTGTGTCCCTCAAGTGTGTGGAAGAGTTTCTGCTTTTGTTAAACTAAAAAAAATAGTGACACATTTGGGTGAGTGTCTGACACAATGTCCAATGAGTGTCAGAGTCTGATACAACATTCAACATTCTTCATGATGTCTTTGCTTCCTAGGTATGCCGAAATAGCTAGATCACTACAACACGTGTTTTCATTGTGAAGTCTAATTGCAGCTCTCTCTCTCTCTCTCTCTCTCTCTCTCTCTCTCTCTCTCTGATTGCAGACCGTGCTTAATAGAGTGAATACAGTCACTAACATTACTTACAAGGATGATCCAACAATATTCGCTTGGGAGCTAATGAATGAGCCAAGGTGTGCCTCGGATCCTTCCGGGGATAAACTGCAGGTTTGTTCACTTCTCTATTGCCAGCTAGGATTTTATATGAAGTTTCAGGGATATGTTATCCAAAAGTCAAACTTGTACACGAGTATGCCAATAGAATAAAATTAATACTACGTGTCCTGTGCTTGTACTTGTTAGAACGTACAGTTAAGGAGATATCTTCTCTGAAGAACACTTATTTTTCCTGTAAAATTGATGTGGTTGGTTTGTAGGCATGGATAGAGGAAATGGCAGTCTATGTGAAGAGCATTGATCCAAAACATTTAGTGGAGATCGGGCTGGAAGGATTTTATGGTCCCTCGACACCTAACAAGGTTCAATTCAACCCAAATACAGCTGCTCAACAAGTTGGAATTGACTTCATCAGGAACCATCAGGTTCTTGGTGTTGATTTTGCTTCAGCTCATATTTATGCAGACAGTTGGTAAGCATTCTTCATTAAAATTTCCTCACAGAATGAAAATCTTATGTCCTAACTTGGGATTAATATCAATACTTGAACGCTTCTGATTTAGACATGGATTTGAGTATGCATTCGAATTTGTACACAGTGCATTATGAATTTGAGTATGCATACATGGTCTCTTCTCTTGGCATGACTTGTGGATTCATTTCAGTAAATGTAGCATTGTTATTCACATTAGTTGAATAAGAATGTTGTATAGATTTCCCTCTTCGTTTTTATCACTTATATGGCGCCGCAGCTACTGATTAGACTAGGAAATTTGTGTTAGACTATGAAATTTGTGTTTTATTGAAGGGTTTCGGAGGAAATTTCCGATGCTCATATCCCATTTGTCAAGGCATGGATGCAATCCCACATTGAAGATGCCGAGAATGCCCTTGGCATGCCAGTTGTGTTTGGCGAGTTTGGTGTATCTTCAAAAGACTCAGGGTACAATACATCATTCCGGAACACCCTTTTCAGTACAGTGTACAAGACCCTCTTGAATTCCACTAAAAAAGGAGGGAGTGGGGGTGGAAGCCTTCTGTGGCAACTATTTCCTGAAGCGACAGATTACATGGACGATGGGTATGCAATTGTTCTTTCAAAGTCTCCTTCAACTTCCGACATTATATCTCTCCACTCCAAAAGGCTTACGACCTTCAACTCCTTTTGTTCTTGGAAATGCCACTGGGGTTGCAAGAAGAAGCATCCTTTAGAGACTTTCATCTACCATGATGATCTTTGAATAGTGTGGGTGATGTATAGAAGAATGATTATACTTCCACATAGCATGTATGTATATATGAAATTTTGAAAGCACATTTATCATACAATGGAGGAGTTGAAGTTATGGCTTTCATGTTTTCGCAAGTCGTTGCAGGTTTTTGGTAATAAATTTCAGACAAAGATTCCTCATCCGAAATCATCATTACAACATGGTTAGTGTCATGCTATTGCATTTCCTTGGCCATTTTAGAAGACAATTGGTCTCTTTCGTGATGAAAAAATAGATTCATCCTCGTTTACATGGGATGGGACTTGATTCTCTCTCCAGTAACAACTATAAATACTTGAGTGGAAAAAATTCCATAACCATAAGGTGAAGAGATTTCTACTTGGTTAAGCTAAGCTTTGAGAGAACTGTGGCTGCCTGGTCACCACCCAACAAGAAATAAGGATGCCTCAAAGCAGCTGCAGCAGATAACCGCCCCCTTCGCAGGAAACCTCTCTCTGAAATAAGCTTCGTGGCCAAATCCCACCCTCTACCGGAATCAAGATCAAGAATGCTTAAGTCAGGCCTCATCCGAGTTTTCTCCCTCCACTTCTTCAGGTCGTATCCAACTGTCTTTAATTCTGTATTGAAATTCTTTAATCCTGCAGCTGACCTTAATGTTGGTATTGCCATTTGCATAAGTACAATCCCAGCAGAGTACATGTCGAATAGATCAGGGCTGTTTAGCTGAAAGTACAATGAAAACACACGAGTTTATACTTGAATCAAGCTTCTTTTACTGTGTTGTGGAAAAGGAACTCGAACTAGCCATGTGCAGTAGCAATAGCTAAGTCGAACAAGCTTTGTCAAGCGAAACGACCCTTTGCCATAAATACAACTGCGTAGCCGCGTAGGGATGTTATAGCCCGATATTTGCACCTTGTTTGGTTGCTGATATTACAGAACTTACCTTAGAAACTGGTTTTGAAAACAAAAGGTTCACCGTTTTCCAATCTTAATAATTTTCTGGGGGTAATCGTTTTGGACAAATCGAAAGGATTTTTACGAAATTTTCCAAAACGTTGGTTGTTTTCCAAAATGTGTATGTAGCAGAAGTTTGAAAAACTATTGGTTAAAAATATTTCTTATGGGTGTTTCGCAAAAATGATTATAAGAACAACACCCCCACAAAGCCTTGTGATATTCGATAGACAATTATTTGAGGAAGTTCAGATGCCCTATAGCTTAGTTGCCCTGCAATTAAACCAAATAGGATCTACTTCAAGTGATCTGAGATGGATTTCTCACTCTCCTTTTTCTTTTATCCACATAAGTAATGTTGTTTTTAGGTTCCACTTCCTAGAAAGCATAAAGAGTTGAGGAGTTCACCTCCAAAACGAAAATGGTAAGAGTAGAGTGATACCTGCCATAAAATGGGAGAGAGGAATGCAGCAATAGGCTCGGGCGGTGGATTAGGTGTTTCCTCTGGGAGTACATACAGTTCTGGGGGACAATAGTCAGGATCAAGCAAGCCACGGTTGGGTACATAGTTCTTGCCAATCCGAAGATCTGTGGCTGCCCCGAAATCTATGAGCTTAATCCGTCCCTTCTTTGTTACCACTAAGTTTGATGGCTTTATGTCTCGGTGAACGATGCCCGTGTCATGGATTTTCTTGAGCGAAGTAATAATCTGGCGCATAATTTGCTTGATAATTAATGCGTTTCGCTTAATCGAGTCCAGTCCTTGCAGAACACGACCAAACATGACCGACTCCAAGTTCAAAGGAAAATTGCGATCTTTCATGTAATCCAAAAGGTCTAGATCTCCCTGTCACATATGATTTCTCTGTATAAGTTCCATATGCAGTATAGAAAGGATTTATGGGAAATTGATAGGACACGAATAAGGCTGCCCAAAAAAAAAATAAATAGATTTAGTACCTCAAATTTCCATACAAGCCATTTACCGCCTTTTGTAAATTGCGCATTTGTTTTGTCAGCAATAAAAGTTCCAAGGAACTCGGCACAGGTTTCAGGAGCTGCTCTTGACAGCCTATAGTTGAACCATTCCTCAAAGTCACCACATTCTTCAGCACCTTGAACTCCAACCTTCACCTGATAACTTTCTTACATAAGCAATATAAATAATCCATTCAAATGTCAGAAAGACAGGGCGGTCTCTTAAAAAAAATTCAAGAAGAACAAAACATAAGCATAGTGATACAACAAAAATGAAACAACATAAAGGAATTCTTCTATCAGATTCAAGTTTCATTATGTTTTGATTTTGGTGTCTCTCGCAACTATATGATTTGGTAAGTAGATAGCGTATCAGCGCAGAATAACTACCTCAGCATCAAAGTAGTAATACAAAAGACAAAAACATATCGAGCAAAAAATGTAAAGCAAAAATATATTGAGCAAAAAAGTAAAGCAAAGCGAACATATGAAAGCAACAACTGTAGGTTCAATAATTGGAAGTGGACTATTAGAATAAATGTCAATGAAAAGATTCTATATAAGGCGATCCTACCCAGTGGCTGGGGCTATAGCTCCCAACCAGTACTCTCTCATATGAGTCATATTATCAAGAAAGCAAAATAGAAGGCAATGGGTGCATTTCAAGAATGACCCATAGAAATCGATTGTCACGTATTAGCAGATTGAAAACGAACAAATCAACAAGGAATCCAACCAGTCCACAATGTCTCAATGAAATATATCAGATGAGACAAAATTGGGCAGTAAGTAGAAAATACGGTCTTTTAAGTTATGATCAAATGGTGATAAAAAGGAAGTTATGATCATATGTCATAGACAAATGATGTCCAAAATGAGAACAAGGAAGAGTTATGATGAAATGTCACAGTTTACCTTTTTGAGAATAACTTTCTGCTTGAACTGTCCATCCCTCATTGCGGCTTTTCGCCGACCACTATTTGGTAGTGTCTCTTCAACACTCATATTCTTTGGCACAATCACACCTGCATAAACAACACCAAAAGAACCTTCTCCCAATCTATCCCCAATCAGGAAATCACTACTCTTTAAGCCCCTCCTCCCCAACAAACTGTCCACCCCAATTTGCAGAGGAGCGAGAATATATGAATCAATAGCACCAATTAGAACTCCTGGCCTAGCAGTCAAGTAAATCCAAATAAACCCACCAAAAACAAGAATCCCCCACTTCTCCACCTCCGGTAATTCCGCTGTAGCCCTCTGAAACTGCGCATACCCGGATCGAAAAACTGGGAGTAGAGAGAGTGGTTGGTCGAAATGAAGAGTGTTGTTGAGGAAATTCTCCGGTATGTTGTCGAGAAATGCATTGCACCTCACTTGGGTTCTCTGGAAATGGGTGCTGATTATTCTTGTCGGAGAGAAGAGAGTGGGCTTGTAATTGTGATTATTATGTGGGAGAGTAGTGGCAGTTGAGGATAGCAGAGAAGCCATGGATACTCATCAAGAAAGACAGGTTATGGCGCGAGGGAAGTGCTTTACTCCAAAGAGAGTGCCAGCAAAAGGTTGGTTTTTTCCCACGTCAATCCTTTGGTTTATCCTGAATTGAGGTGGGAATTTGTGGAGAGGAAAAACAAGTACTCCAGTATATAGTATTTCATGTTTTATGGAAAACTGAAAAGACATTGATGCCCTTAAAAGATGAAATAGTAATTTTTTTATTTTTTTATTTGGCCCGTAATTTGCAAATATCAGGAGGATAACAAAATTCCAACTCCCAAATCCAAAGATTAAACCAGAAAGAGGACGGTTTAACAATGACTAACATACATCGTCTTACAGTTTAATACTAACACACAATTGCTTCTCACAATGGCATTAAGAAGAAAAGAAAAATTGAGCCCAATTGTTACCCCAGAATCCAAGGGATTTGTGTTCAACAACTCCTAGTAATCAAGACAACTATTGAAATGTTGTGGAAAGAAGCACTTTGACACTACCATGATAATTCATCACTGAAGGGTTGGATGTCCAACACATTAGTTTACCTTCTCTGGCAACATTAGCCAATTGAAGTGTAATAACGTCATATCCAGCATTAGGATCCTAAATAAACCATCACAGTCAATGCCTTCCGGGAAACCCTAGATTGCAGAAGCTACACTAGCAAACAGGATTATTCATCTGAAGAGGGGAGGCTGTAGGCCTCACATAAGTAAAGCCTTGGAAGTGGTTGCTATTTGCTTTCGGACTGGACACTGGAGAATCCTGAAGTGGCATATCGGTCCAGAGCGTGTCAAAGTTGGCAACACAGTGTTTTCCAGCAACTTGAGGGCGGAAACTAGGATGGATCTCCCTTGCCTCCAATTTCTTCCAGTTGATCGGCTGGAACCATTTATGGCGCTTAACTTCCTCACTCCCCATTGGTCCACTGCCTAGCCGCTTGCTTGGCTCTTTTTGTAGAAGCTAAAAGAATGACAAGAAATTACTACGTAACAATTTAAAGTACAAGAAAACATTGCCAAACTGTATCTGAGAATCCCTCCAACTCAGATAGGACCAAATTCCACATTCCTCTAGGTTGGAGGGATTGTGGAAATAAATTATAGGCTGAGATATTCAGATACTTACCCCTTTCAATAAAGAATGTGCATCACTAGTCAAAAATGATGGTAGCTTGATTTTTTCCTTTACTATCTTTTGTTGAATTTTCTCACGGTTCCCGCAAGTAAATGGAGGCTGTGTCAGCAGAAAGCAAAACAGTAGAGTTACATAATGCAAATGGCTCAGCCAAAAAGGTAATGCAAATGGATTTTCCTAATGCACCTTCAAATTATCCTGCCTATTTTTTGTTTAAATGATTTTAAGGTTTATTCACTGCCGTTGAAGCAACTACAAAACGAAAACTTGTAGGAACTGATTACACCGCAAGACAAAAAGTTTTCACAAAAGCCATTCAGTGCGATACACAACTATGACCTGCTTATATTGACAAGAAGTAAATATAAGATAATAACCTTCCCGGTGAGCATCTCAAACAATAATATGCCAATGCTCCACCAGTCTGCAGCCTTATTGTGGCCCTTCCCAAGAACAATTTCAGGTGACATATATTCTACAGTTCCGCACAAGGAGTTTGATCTTGTTTTCTCATCAAATTGCTTTGCCATGCCAAAGTCAGTCAACATGGCCTAAAACCAAGAATAAATTAGATGGGAACTAAAGTTACAATTTTGCATAGAGAGAGAGAGAGAGAGAGAGAGAGAGAGAGAGAGAGAGAGAGAGAGAGAGAGAGAGAGAACGTGGCCATCTGCATCCAGTAGGACATTTTCGGGTTTAAGATCCCTGTGCATTATGCCATTAGCATGCAGGTGAGACACTGCTGAGACAATCTCAGACGTATAAATGCGCGCCAGATCCTCTCTGAAACACATTGTGAGAGTTAGTTAGCCGTGCATACTTAGGTTTGTCACAGAAATGTCTAAAGCAGAAAGACAGAACGTACCTGAAAAGTCCCTGGTGGTAGAGCTGAAAAAATAGGTGTCCCCCGTTCAGAAAGTCCAGCACAAGATAAAGTCGATATTTCGTCTGCAGCTTATAAAGATGTAAATTTTCGTTTGTATATGTACACAAGTAAACAACAAAATAAGCAAATCAATTTCATTGTCTTGCTCCTGGGAACTTATTGGCTAATGTCATTACCCCAAAAAAAACTTATTGGCTAATGTACGTTACTTCAGTATACAAGGAAAAAATTTCGAATTCCAAAAATCAGGTTGGGTTTGAGGCTACAAGCACTCCAACAGGAAGCTAGTGATGGGGACAAAACACACAAAATAGAAAATTTCAAGCATTTTACTATTGCTGAGATGAAAATTACCTGGAATGAGTATCTTAGCTGGACGATAAATGGATGCTGTATCTTGGCCAAAATATCCCTCTCTGCTTTCATATATTCAGCATGATTCTTCTCCAATATCTTATCCTTGCGCATTACCTTCATTGCATATATTTCTGCCGTGCCCCTCTTTCGCACCTGAAAGACTTTTCCAAATGCACCCTGACCAACAAGCTTCAGGACCTCAAAATCTTCAAGTCCCACATTCTGGGCCTTAACAGAATTATCATCAGCACATTCAAGAGACCCCTTGGCAATAGGATTATCAACCAAAAGTTCATGAACAACTTTCATGGTCTCGTGCCTGACACTCTCCACAAGTTCCACTGGATCCTCTGTCTTATGTATGGTGAGCTTGCTCAGTTTCATAGATTGACTGACACAAGTGGTGGGACCAACCAAAGAATGTGACCGGTTGTGAATGACCACTGGGTCATCATAGATAAGCTCGGGCACCTCTGTTTTAGGCAGTAAATTCTCAAAATCCACATGACTAACTTCAGTTGAGGCCTGAGCTGGTAAAGGGCCAAATATATCACAAAAGTCAAAGTCATCGTTATCGGAGGGAACAGCGTCAGGAATGGTTAATGGAAAAATTAGGTAGTTTTGGAAGGACGTCTGGGCTTTGGTAAGGATAGGTAACCGTGAGGAAACCATACTGCCCAATTACCAAATGACTGATGCAGGTAGTCAAATGTGGATCGCTGCTTATGGATGAAACTCTTTAAATGGGGCTCCAACTGGTGTACTGCTGCAGGAGCCCTTTGACAGTTCAGGTTCGCAGTTGGAGTCTTGAAGAACGTTGACAGTATACAGACGGAAATCCAGAAGAAGAAGTCGTTCTTGTTTCCCGATTTACAGGAAACAACAGACTCTACGCTGGTTCTTGAATTCATTAACATCTGGCTATCTATCTGTTATTCAAGGGCAGAACAAGTACAACAGAATTAGACATCTGTGAAAATGCATTGCTAATTGTACTCGTCCATAACAAGTTTATAATTAATGTGCGAAACAACAAGTATTTCATGGACAGTGTTACAGCTCTACCAAAGCAACATTTACAGGGGTAAGCAATGCATCAGATAAGCCCATACATAAACTAATGTACACACATTCCAGCTTATTACAAAACATTCATATGAATAGAGCATATATAAGATGTTTGCATAGAAAGGTATGGTAAATTGGTAATAGGTAAGCGCCCGCCATTATTTCCACATACCCATATGGTGCACTATCAGACAAGTCATAACGCAACAGGAAAGATGCTAATCAGGTCCTTACTAGTAAAGACAAAACACAGTGGGAGTAGACTGACAAATAACAGTTAACATAAATCATCAACACAACCGAACCAAAGTGATGGGAAGTCTTATTTGACTTAGTTGTAAACCAAAAATAATGGAAAAACTACTAAAAGAATGGGCAGGGTTAAAATTTAAAAGGGGCTCAGCCTAGATAGTTCTCTATTCTTGGCATTAATCATACTACCTTAGTGTAGTTGCAAATAATACATCGCAGATGTTCTCTATTCTCAGCTTAGATAGTTGCAAATAATGACAAAAACGAAGTTATAAACAAAGTGTTCACAACGAATTCATAAAGTACGTTATTTGTCAAAGTCAACTTTTCATGTGTAAAAATCCAACAAAGCATATGGATTACTTTACATGTTACGTGAAATTTCTCAATATTGTGTTACATGTAACTTTATCGTGTCTATAGTCTATACCAGGACCAAATCCTAAAAAGATAAACACTTGAAGTCCCATTTGCTCATCGATGGTTAATATATCAAGTCCAATTTCGAACAAGGACGAGCCCATGGGCTAAAGCTGCTAAACTTGCGTTTTCTTGGGTCTGCTTTGATTTAAAACGGCATAAACTGGGCCTGCCTTTGACTATGGTATTAATGTTCTCGTCTTTCGGTTATACACGTAATTTTGGCAAGTCTGAAAGTGTCCGTGTTATACGAAATTTAATCATATTAATTACGGTGTATCTATGGAAGTTGATTTTAACAATCTTGTAGACTAAAAACTCGAAATCAATCTTGACTGGTTGTATAACTTGGATGACCCCCGTTTAATGAATTCCTGATGAGAAGTCAATGACAAGGGAACATCAGATCAAACATCGTAGCTAGACGTGTTTCAGAAATCTCTACCACAACACAGACCAAAACAACATAGACTTTGAACAGAACTTTAGATCCCATGGGGTAAACAACAAGCTAGGATGCATCAACAAAATAAAAAGGCGTAAACAACTGATCGAACACAAGGACAACAGAAAGGAGCATGCCTGGTAGCTAGCCCAGAAAAAAACTCTCAACTCATATAGAGAAGACAACAAAAAAAACCCAGTTTTTCTAAAGTTTTAGCACTTCTCTTATTTACTTTTGCGTTCTCATTTTCCTCGTTGTTGAGCCTTCAGAAAGGGAGAGAAATATGAGTTGAAAACGAACATCAAAAAGAGGGAAGCAAAAGGGAAAGAGATTGAAATCTTTTTACCTTGGGGGGGAGGAGGAGGCGGCACAGCAGGGGTCGTGGAAAGAAGGGGAAGGCGAAGAATGTTTAACTTGTTTTTAATGTTGAGAAGACGTACTTCGTGTGTGTTCACGCAAACCTCATATGCATGCACGGGCAAGAGAATAGTTATTCCGCTTGATCGGATACCACGTAAACTATATCATTTATTTTTTATTTGATAATTAAGAGACGAGAAGGGACCCGGAATATTAATGTGCGGATGATGATATTTTGTTTGCAAGAAATACTGAATACCCCTCAATAATTGGCGCACGCAACAGCACAAAGCTGGAACCAGAAGTATATACTATTGTTCAAAACTGATGCTGAAAGTTGACGCCACAACGTGGCGAGATCGCAGGAGTTGCTTTGAGAAGCTAAATAGGAGTAGTAATCTAACGGAATTCCTTGTTTTTGGGTTTGGTTTTCTGATTGGATTTGGACCAAATTCGAATATTCCTTTTTGAATGAAAATAACATGGGTACATATTCTGTTCCAAAAAAAAAACATGGGTACATATGTAACATATCATTGAGTACCTATAGTGTACATACGTGTTAAAAAACACTCATATTTTTTAGTTAAAAATTAATTAAATTAAATAACTATAAGTGCTTAATCAAAACGTTCCATTATTTTATTAAGAGCTCAGGATTCTCGTTTTTTAAAAGTTAGACGATTCGATTGAGTTGGTTTTTTTAATATCATTCAAAAAATTAAGTACTTTAAAAAGTTATCATCTTTGATCTTGATTCCACAGAATGATACGAGATATGTATTTTTTTAAAGAAATAAATTTTACTTCGCAAGTGAAATTTTAGTTCATGCGGATATCGATAGGTGTTTGATTAATTCATTCAATATTTGCAGCTTAACATTGTGAATCGAAAATTGGACGGATTAATCAACACTTACCAATATCCATTTAAACTGATGTTTTATATGATTTTCATAAAATAAACATCTCGAATCATGTGTTAGTGAATCACACACAAAGAATTGGTCTTTTGTATCGACCCCGTCAATACCCATAAAATTACTCGTTGGGTGGTCATGTATTTTTGGGGGGTCAAAATTTGATTACCCCGTGTTGGCAATGCACCTCTTACAATTTTCTTATATATCTAGATCTAGACTAGATGTTCGGGTCAATTTTATACGCCTTGACTAATTTTTTACTCCATAACAACATGAATCCGACAAGTCTCATGATTTCTAATACTAATAAAGAATCTACTACATACGTCCCAATTTATTGTTCAATTTTGATATACGTGCTGTTTATAAAAATATTTATCTTTTAATTTATATATTTAATCAAACTTTGAAATTTTCGTCTAAATTTAAATTTTATCTAACTAATTAAAATTTACTATTAAACAAGAGTTGTAATATTCCAAAATTTTTAATAAATAAAAATTCCGTAATATTAGCTTTTCTTTAAATTCTTGTCTTAACTTATTAAATTCCGATTAATTAGTTAAAGACCGCTTAAAATCAAATCGAGTTTTCAAAATTTAAAAAAAAAAAAAAAAAATATTCTTTGATAATCGAGATTACTTATTCACTAAGAAAGACCATGATTAGCGTCGAAATGATTTTGTGACGTTACGATTAAATTCTTAGACTTTTTCGAAAAAAAAAAAAATCGAAAACCAGACGATCGAACACCGCGAGACTTGTTTCGGCGTATACCCGTACCGATTCCTACACTCACCCACACTAGAATATTTTTCCTCCTCCTCTCCCCCTCTCTGCCATCTCTCACCCGAGCACACCCCCCTCTCTCTTTTCTTCTCCTTTCCAGCCTATTGCCCTGCAAAAGAAAAACCCAGCTGGCAACAGCTATCTCCAGCTGCCACCAGCTAGCTCCAGCCGTCCACCACCACCTCTGCCATTTCTCTCCTCTCCTCTCCAAACCTCTATAAATACCACCCTTCCCCTCTCCATCCGAACCACAGCAAACTCAACCCTCTCTCACTCTTTTGTGTGTCCATAAACCAGTAGAGAAGTTAGAAGAGAGATCGAGTTCCGGCCATGGCCGTTTAGAGAGAGAAACCGAGAGATAAAAGTGGGTTTTCCACTTGCACCACCACTTAATCCGAATTACCACTTCCAAACATCCATAACCACCTCCAGCAACTCAGGACCCTCCTCCAATACCCCAGAGCCGAGCCAATCAGCCGTGCTCCGGTCGTTTCTCCGGCAAACCGAAAATTTCAAAAAACTCGTTTAAAACTTGTTTTGATCAAACCGAAGGTATGTATCTCTTCTCCCACTCTCCCTAAGTATAATAGAGTGGTTTTGATGTGTAAAAAGGGCTTGAAATGAGCCCGAACGAGAAAAAAAAAAAAACAGAAAGCTTACTGTTCGTTTTCTGTCAGATTCACCATTATGATATTATTTCTGGTCCTGACTATCTATTTGATATTATTTATGTAGATGATGACCCTTTTGATATTTATTTTACAATCTTTATGATATTATTATTATGAAAAACTACTGACTTGATATTATTTTATGACGGCATAATATCAGTTTAGTATAAAACGTGATAATTATATCACTTTGATTTATCTAATAGATTAAGTGGATAATTAGTAATATTTTTGTAAAAAAAAAGGGATTTGGATTATAGGTATGCTCAAATTCCTCTTACTAATTGATAAATACAAATAATATGTAAAAAAAAAAATATTTTAAATTAATACTTTTATTTAATTTAAAAGAAAAGGAAATTTGTAGATAAAAAGTATTTATAATATTAGTTTAATATTATTAGAAGTAATAACCATCCTTGTGATAATTATTGTAAAAAAAAAAATAAAAATTTATTTTAAACTATTTAGTAATATGTGGATTATTTTATAAAATCGTAATAATTATTAATTTATCATTAAAGATTAAAATGGTAATAATTATTAATTTGTCATTAAAGATTAACATGGTAATAATTATTAATTTGTTATTAAAGATTAAAATAGTAATAATTATTAATTTGTGATTATAGATAATAAAATTGTGGAAACGAATTTCATGGATTTCAATAAAGTCGTTATTGCCTTATTGTTACTACGTGAACGTAGAAATTGAACAATAGGTACCCCGGGTGGTATTCATACGTTGGAATAAATTGATTAGACGTTAAATCCCTAAGGAAAGTGAAATTATCGTTTATAGTCACAATTGTGACGTTACGGTCAGGAGATAACCAGAGTGGCCGAGGACCGTGGGTTTCCTGAAAGAATGGTCGTCGGTATCGGCACTAGTGGTTTAAGACCGGTGGATTATCATCTTGCGAACCCTGAATATGGCACTGTTGGATTTATCTTCCGGATACTCCGGGGGTGGATTTATTGGATGAAACCGGAGTATGGGTATCATTTCTCGCGGTTGGTTGGTTATCATTCGCTCCTTGTGATGGTACAGCCGAGTTCGACCCGACATGTAGTTTGGTCTTATTCGTCTGGGACCCCAGGCTGGGCAAGCAAGGGGAGGATAAATCGGCAGAGTCGCCATAGTTCAGAGGTTGTTTGGGAGGATTATTTCTCATGGTAGAGAAATCTAGAAATCACCTAAGAACAAGATAATTCATAATATGCTCCTAATTGCTGTAACTTTATTATTCATGCTCATTATTATATTAATGCTTGTATGTTATGGGTTAATGGGTTTAGAGGTATCTACTGGGTGATTTTTCACTCACGGATACATTCGTATCCTGGTAAATCGGTTGCTTCGGCGATCAATTTGCCAGAAGCTGCAGGTATCGATGGCATAGAAGATCAGCCTTGCGAGCCAGATCCGTACTATTCAGGAGAGATACCAGGGGCAGAGACTGAGCAAGATTATGCTTGGAATCCATATCAGAACTAGAGTCGCTCTGAGTTATTGCTCTGTGACGTCATGTCACCCAAAGGCCTCCGTACATGTGGGGTAGAGCATATTAATGTCAACCTTAAGCTGTAATAAGGAGATATTGTCCCGTATTTTGTAATAAAAAGAATATTATTTATGCTAAGTATAATATATTAATGCTTCCGAAATTCCTTGGAAAATCGGGGCGTTACAACTTGGTATCAGAGCATAGGTTCAACCCTCAGACTTGGGTAGGTTGGGTAGATCACATCCGAGAGCGTAGCTCGATCGTATCTATTACATATGTATTCCTCTAAACCTATCAGTACTATATAATCAAGAACGTACGGCGAGAAAACATGAGTCTGACTTCGTAATGAATTACGTGCTTTTGTTAATAGTTCGTATACTTCCAAAAATAGTTTTGACTTATATAGACCCCTTTTTGACTAAAGTTTCGAACACTTGAAGATGGTAAACACTCGCTCGGGAAATGGAACCTTTGATAACGGAGACAACCCTCATCGCGCTAGTACAAGTGGCGGAAACAATGGCAACAACCCTAACGGAAACCTCGGGGGGTAAGATATCTGTTAGATTAGTCTGTAAAGGGTGCGAAATAGAAGTCTCTGGACTGCGGATAACTTGTGATCTCAGAGTTATCGACATGGCGGACTTTGACATAATCTTGGGAATGGATTGGCTTTCTTCTTATCGAGCTGTCATAGATTGCCATCGCAAGGTGGTGACAGCTTATTCGAAGGAAGGGACGTGCTTCAAATTTAAGGGGAATAGACAAGATCCCGTCTCCACTTCATCAGCACACAAATCAAGACCACACAACCAACTAATGGGATGGTTAGCAAGTCTGTCACTTCAAGAGAATGATCAGATGGACTTAGACCTACCCCAAGTGGTGTGTGAATTCGAAGATGTATTCCCTGAAGAACTGCCTGGACTACCTCCGAAGAGGGAGATAGATTTCACTATTGAACTTCAACCGGGTACTGCACCCATATCTATGGCACCGTACAGAATGGCGCCAGTAGAATTGAAGGAGTTAAAAATTCAATTGCAGGAATTGCTGGACAAAGGTTTCATTCGGCCAAGTACATCACCCTGGGGAGCTCCAGCACTCTTTGTCAAGAAGAAGGAAGGAACGTTGCGATTATGTATCGACTACAGACAGTTGAACCGCGCGACGATCAAGAACAGATATCCACTACCGAGAATCAATGACTTGTTTGACCAACTGAGAGGGTCAACTTGTTTCTCGAAGATCGATTTGAGGTCCGGATATCACCAATTGCGTATTAGGGATAGCGATATTCCTATAACTGCATTTCGGACTCGATACGGTCACTATGAATTCTTGGTGATGCCATTTGGATTGACCAACGCGCCGGCAGTGTTCATGTGCTTGATGAACAAGATCTTTCAGCCGTACTTAGACAAATTTGTGGTGGTCTTCATCGACGATATCTTGGTTTACTCACCAACAGAGGAAGCACATGAAGAACATCTAAGAATCGTATTGCAAACCCTTAGAGACAATCAACGGTATGCTAAGGCTAGTAAGTGCGAGTTCTGGATGAAAGAGGTAAAATTTCTAGGACATGTTGTGTCAGAAAAAGGGATCTCCGTCGACGATAGCAAAGTTGACGCCGTTCTGAATTGGAAGCAACCCACGACGGTGTTTGAAATTCGGAGCTTTCTAGGACTAGCTGGATACTACAGAAGGTTTATACAAGATTTCTCAACTTTATCCAAGCCCATGTTCCGACTAACTCAGAAAGGAGTCAAGTTCGTATGGAATGAAGCATGCGAGAAGTCATTCCAGGAGCTGAAAAGGAGATTGACCAGTGCGCCGATACTGATTATTCCTGAGAGAGATGTAGGATATTCAGTGTACTGTGACGCCTCAAGAGACGGACTTGGATGTGTGCTTATGCAGAATGGGAAAGTTATAGAATACGGCTCACGTCAACTAAAGCCACATGAAAGGAACTACCCTACGCACGATTTGGAATTAGCAGCAGTGATATTCGCCCTCAAGACTTGGCGTTATTACTTATATGGGGAAGAATTTGAAGTATTCACTGATCATAAGAGTCTGAAATATTTATTCACCCAGAAGGAGCTAAATTTGCGCCAACGACGATGGATGGAATACATGGAGGACTACAAGTTGACTTTGTCATATCACCCAGGCAAAGCCAATGTAGTTGCTGATGCACTTAGTCGCAAGGTCAGAGGACAAGTGGCAAGTATGGCGGTCAGAGAATGGAAGATGATGGATGAGATCAATGAGTTCAGACTTCAACCATCTCCGGAATCTAGCAGCGCATGCTTATTCGCCATAATGGCTACACCAGCGTTGCACAGAGAAATCCTGCTCGCTCAGACTTTCGATCAGGAGTGCGACTTTATTCGATACCAAATGGTGACCAACAAAGCAGTTACCGGATGGACAGTTTACCCTGACAAGAGTTTGAGATTCAGAGACAGGATATTTGTACCAGATATAGGGACTCTTAGAGAAGCAGTTCTGAAGGAGTTCCATCATTCCAACTTCGCTGTACATCCAGGGGGCAACAAGATGTATCATAACCTGCGCCGCCTGTATTGGTGGAGCGGAATGAAGAATGACGTGGCCAAGTATGTCTCCACATGCCTCACGTGCCAACAAGTGAAGGCTGAGCACAAGAAACCAGGAGGACAACTACAATCTCTACCTATCCCAGGATGGAAATGGGAGCACATCACTATGGATTTCGTCACAGGATTGCCTAGATCAGTCAATAACCACAATGCTATCTGGGTAATCGTCGATCGTCTGACAAAGTCTGCACACTTTTTACCGGTGCGAGTGACAGACTCCATGGACACGCTCAGCCGATTGTACATAAAGGAGATCATCAGATTGCACGGAGTACCGGTATCGATTGTGTCAGATCGAGAGCCACGATTCACTTCGGCATTCTGGCAAGGTTTACAGAAAGCGCTGGGGACAGATCTTAGGATGAGCACCGCCTTCCACCCTCAAACAGACGGACAATCCGAAAGGACGATTCAGACCCTAGAGGATATGCTTCGAGCCTGTGTACTAGATTTCCAAGGGAGTTGGGAGCGACATCTACCCTTGGTGGAGTTCTCTTACAATAACAGTTATCAGTCAAGCATAGAAATGGCTCCATTCGAGGCACTGTATGGACGCCCTTGCAGATCACCGATATGCTGGACCGAAGTAGGAGAGATACACCTACTTGGACCAGATCTTGTCAAAGAGACAAATGAGAAGATCAAAATCATCACTCAGCGGATCAAAACAGCACAAAGCCGCCAAAAGAGTTATGCTGACAGAAGAACGCGACCTTTAGAGTTCACCGTTGGTGACCACGTCTTCCTCAAGATCAGACCTAAACGTGGAGTCATCAGGTTTGGGAAGAAAGGAAAGCTGGCGCCTCGCTACATCGGACCGTTTGAGATTCTCGAACGAATTGGAGAAGTTGCGTATAGGCTAGCGCTGCCGCCACAGCTTGACAGAGTACACAATGTATTTCATGTCTCCATGCTGAGAAAGTACATGGCCCACCCTTCCCACATCATCAACTGGGAAGATGTCACAGTTGACGAGGACTCGACATTCGAGGAGAGACCCGTTGCAATCCAGGACCACGGAGAGAAGGTCATTAGAGGAAAAACAATCAAGCTAGTTAGAGTACTCTGGCGACACCGTGGTATAGAAGAAAGTACTTGGGAAAGAGAAGATGTAATGAGAGAGAATTATAAAGAGCTTTTTCCCGTAGAGAGTGCACCATAAATTTCGGGGACGAAATTTTGTTAAGGGGAATAGGTTGTAATATTCCAAAATTTTTAATAAATAAAAATTCCGTAATATTAGCTTTTCTTTAAATTCTTGTCTTAACTTATTAAATTCCGATTAATTAGTTAAAGACCGCTTAAAATCAAATCGAGTTTTCAAAATTTAAAAAAAAAAAAAAAAAATATTCTTTGATAATCGAGATTACTTATTCACTAAGAAAGACCATGATTAGCGTCGAAATGATTTTGTGACGTTACGATTAAATTCTTAGACTTTTTCGAAAAAAAAAAAAATCGAAAACCAGACGATCGAACACCGCGAGACTTGTTTCGGCGTATACCCGTACCGATTCCTACACTCACCCACACTAGAATATTTTTCCTCCTCCTCTCCCCCTCTCTGCCATCTCTCACCCGAGCACACCCCCCTCTCTCTTTTCTTCTCCTTTCCAGCCTATTGCCCTGCAAAAGAAAAACCCAGCTGGCAACAGCTATCTCCAGCTGCCACCAGCTAGCTCCAGCCGTCCACCACCACCTCTGCCATTTCTCTCCTCTCCTCTCCAAACCTCTATAAATACCACCCTTCCCCTCTCCATCCGAACCACAGCAAACTCAACCCTCTCTCACTCTTTTGTGTGTCCATAAACCAGTAGAGAAGTTAGAAGAGAGATCGAGTTCCGGCCATGGCCGTTTAGAGAGAGAAACCGAGAGATAAAAGTGGGTTTTCCACTTGCACCACCACTTAATCCGAATTACCACTTCCAAACATCCATAACCACCTCCAGCAACTCAGGACCCTCCTCCAATACCCCAGAGCCGAGCCAATCAGCCGTGCTCCGGTCGTTTCTCCGGCAAACCGAAAATTTCAAAAAACTCGTTTAAAACTTGTTTTGATCAAACCGAAGGTATGTATCTCTTCTCCCACTCTCCCTAAGTATAATAGAGTGGTTTTGATGTGTAAAAAGGGCTTGAAATGAGCCCGAACGAGAAAAAAAAAAAAACAGAAAGCTTACTGTTCGTTTTCTGTCAGATTCACCATTATGATATTATTTCTGGTCCTGACTATCTATTTGATATTATTTATGTAGATGATGACCCTTTTGATATTTATTTTACAATCTTTATGATATTATTATTATGAAAAACTACTGACTTGATATTATTTTATGACGGCATAATATCAGTTTAGTATAAAACGTGATAATTATATCACTTTGATTTATCTAATAGATTAAGTGGATAATTAGTAATATTTTTGTAAAAAAAAAAGGGATTTGGATTATAGGTATGCTCAAATTCCTCTTACTAATTGATAAATACAAATAATATGTAAAAAAAAAAATATTTTAAATTAATACTTTTATTTAATTTAAAAGAAAAGGAAATTTGTAGATAAAAAGTATTTATAATATTAGTTTAATATTATTAGAAGTAATAACCATCCTTGTGATAATTATTGTAAAAAAAAAAATAAAAATTTATTTTAAACTATTTAGTAATATGTGGATTATTTTATAAAATCGTAATAATTATTAATTTATCATTAAAGATTAAAATGGTAATAATTATTAATTTGTCATTAAAGATTAACATGGTAATAATTATTAATTTGTTATTAAAGATTAAAATAGTAATAATTATTAATTTGTGATTATAGATAATAAAATTGTGGAAACGAATTTCATGGATTTCAATAAAGTCGTTATTGCCTTATTGTTACTACGTGAACGTAGAAATTGAACAATAGGTACCCCGGGTGGTATTCATACGTTGGAATAAATTGATTAGACGTTAAATCCCTAAGGAAAGTGAAATTATCGTTTATAGTCACAATTGTGACGTTACGGTCAGGAGATAACCAGAGTGGCCGAGGACCGTGGGTTTCCTGAAAGAATGGTCGTCGGTATCGGCACTAGTGGTTTAAGACCGGTGGATTATCATCTTGCGAACCCTGAATATGGCACTGTTGGATTTATCTTCCGGATACTCCGGGGGTGGATTTATTGGATGAAACCGGAGTATGGGTATCATTTCTCGCGGTTGGTTGGTTATCATTCGCTCCTTGTGATGGTACAGCCGAGTTCGACCCGACATGTAGTTTGGTCTTATTCGTCTGGGACCCCAGGCTGGGCAAGCAAGGGGAGGATAAATCGGCAGAGTCGCCATAGTTCAGAGGTTGTTTGGGAGGATTATTTCTCATGGTAGAGAAATCTAGAAATCACCTAAGAACAAGATAATTCATAATATGCTCCTAATTGCTGTAACTTTATTATTCATGCTCATTATTATATTAATGCTTGTATGTTATGGGTTAATGGGTTTAGAGGTATCTACTGGGTGATTTTTCACTCACGGATACATTCGTATCCTGGTAAATCGGTTGCTTCGGCGATCAATTTGCCAGAAGCTGCAGGTATCGATGGCATAGAAGATCAGCCTTGCGAGCCAGATCCGTACTATTCAGGAGAGATACCAGGGGCAGAGACTGAGCAAGATTATGCTTGGAATCCATATCAGAACTAGAGTCGCTCTGAGTTATTGCTCTGTGACGTCATGTCACCCAAAGGCCTCCGTACATGTGGGGTAGAGCATATTAATGTCAACCTTAAGCTGTAATAAGGAGATATTGTCCCGTATTTTGTAATAAAAAGAATATTATTTATGCTAAGTATAATATATTAATGCTTCCGAAATTCCTTGGAAAATCGGGGCGTTACAAGATTCATATTATATATATAAAGTACTATAAATAATTAAGCATAATAAACTCTAAAAATGAGGAAAAGGTTTATCAGAGTAAGAATTCCGAAATTCTTTTGGATAGTGTTGCCGAAATTTATTTAGAAGAAAAAAACTTTGGAAATAATTGACTGGACAGAAATTTTTCCCGGGAGAGCTAAAGAAATAGTCACTATCTCTGCGACGGAGCTCTGAAGCACCACCGCCGTACTGCTGCTCGACGGCGATAGCTTTCCTCAAACTCCTGTTTTCCTTGCCTGAATTCAAAACCATCAAATCCATAGGACTAGGAGTACGTGTTTTAGTCCAGCTTTTGGAACCCTAGCAAAACATTAGGCCCTTTCTTCACCATGTGTGATGCCGTATCTTCAAAAACTTTCCTTTTACCTTATTCCATTACAGTATCGCCCAATTCCAAGTTTGGTAGTTGCAGTTGCATATCCGCAATTGGGCGCACGCTACGGATTTCGACCCCTCGAAATGGGGGTTCACAATTTACCCGTGCTTGTTTCGGATCGAATGAAGCCGATGACAATTCAGCGAAATCGACAAATTCGATGGAAACTAGTCGAAATTCGATTCGAACAGCCTTTAGTGGGGAACTAGGGCTTAAGGAGAGAGGAAAACAGCAAATTGACCTCAAACGTGGGAAAGAGAAATCGAAGAGCGAAAACAGGGTTTATATGGGTAAGGAAACAAAGGTGGATGCTCGAATTAATGAGGCGTCGATTTCGTCTGGTGTTGATTTTATTGAGAGGTTGAAGGATGAGGATTTGGTTAGAAGTGAAGAAGGGTGTGATGAGAAGTTGGAGGAATTAGAGAGGCGAAATGGGGACCGAAATGCGAGGAGGGGTAGACAACTGATGAAGAGATCAAACATGTTGGCAAAGCAAGTCATAAGCACCCAATCTGCTCTTAGCCTAGGCTTTGTCTCACAGCTTTGGGTGGACACTGTATCTGTGAGTTCAGCATATACATTCTCATCTTCAATTAATAATAAAACACTATGGATATTGAATTGTGGGTAATGTAATATACCTATGACATTTGAGACTGAATGGCTATTGCCTGTCGACCCATAATAGTGAAAACGAAACATATAAATTCTTGTTATAAATGAGCCAATCTCTACTGCTCCGATGAAGTGCAGTACTTAGGGACTCTGTTGCCATGTGATTTTCCAACTCCGTGACAGTAATTTAAACTGCAGTTTGCTTTTGTATGTTAGAGTTTGTCAATTATAAGTTGGCACTTAACCTGATATTGTTTTCCCCTTGTGCTTCCTAGTGGGTGGTATTGGTGGTAGAGGTGCGGCCAAACTTGCTTTCTGGGGAATCAGAAAGGTTTTTTCTGGAGAATGTTAGTCAGGTAAACATTCATGGAAAAATTGCTTTCTCTCTATGCGCAGAGTGATTCTGATATTCCTTATGTAGTTGTTGTCTTTCCTTATCAGTTACCATTGACAATACTGCAGAAAAATGTGCTGCCTGGCTTTTGTCAATTTTTTGTTTTCTTTTGAAGAATGGTGGCATGAGAACTTTCACTCTTTTGCCCTTCATTTGTAATTTTATGCAAAATAAATTAATACAAACTTGACAGCCTTACGCCTTGTTCTATGATGGTGAGCTAAACTGCTCAAAGTGACAGTGGCATGGTGTTTGTACCCCTGAATTTTGCGATGTTTCTGTGTAGGCACAGTTAAAGATGTATCGTTTCATCTTTTTAGGACAAGTCTGATGTTTTCATCATGCATATGTAATGTGTTAGTTTCTAGAACAGTGAATGCCAAATCCTATGTAGCACGCACACCACTTATAGGACACTGACAATCTCCGGACACGGGTCCGACACTCAAATTCAAAGTGTCCTATTTTTCTCAATGTTTTCCGCTTGGACACTTTGGGGATGCTTGTAAAAAATGCTTCGGACACCGGTAAAACAAGTCGGGCTTGGGCAACGCCTTCTTTTCTAGGAACATCCCACCACTGAATGATGAACCTTGCCAGTTGTGAGAAATGAAATTGTAGGTTCTAATTAGAACTTAGGGAAGTCGTATCTATTTTGTGATGGGTGATGGTTTATGGGTTAGAAAGACACTGATGAAATGCTTTTCGTTGGAATACTTTTGTGGATGATATAATGATAAATATAATTTTAGGTACACATGGTGTTGCTTTCTTTAGTTTTAGAGCCTTACTTTCTTTAGTTTCTATTCCTATAATTGTATGCTTCAATGTTTTTTAAAATGCGTCACCAAATGTGTCGCATCCTCCAATTTTTGAAATTTACTTGTCGGCGTGTCGGTGTCGTGTCACGTGTCGGTGCTACATAGGCCAAATCTCTACCAGTTACTCCTTGCATTTGTTGTATCAAAATACCATTGTGCAATCTTATTGAGGATCTGGTATTATCTCTAGGTTGGCGATGTGGTGCTAATCCCAGATGAGAGTGTGCTGGAAAATGACTTCCATATGGTTGGCCTGGAAACGTTGGTATGTTTAACTTCGCACGGTTCCTCAGTGTTTTATGTAGATAAAAGTTACTGAGAGAAACAGGGGGAGTCCGTTGACAATATATAAAGGCTACACTATTAGCTCCCTGGTATTCTGCTCTTATGGTTGGATCTAGTTTTCTGCATCTTACTGAACTGATAACCAACCGACAAGTGCAGTTTTAAAGATAGCCATGGTGTCTTTCGTTATTTCATAAATCGCGTGAGACTGGTACTGATTTGTTTTTACAAAGAAGTTTGGTTCTCTGTCTGAGTTGATAAAATTATATCAGGGAGTAAATGATCCTCGGAAAAAAAATAAATGAAAGCTTACATACTTGTAGCTACTTGTTTCTGTCGGTTTGCTCATCAAGTTGTTCAAAGCCAAAGAATATAGAACAAAAGCTGCTGTTTTGGTATACAGGTAAAGCAATTCCTGTAATTGGTCTGTCATGAGGGAACTTTGCAATGCTAGGGTAGTTGATGTGGCCTTAAATTGACTATACAATGTTGTGGAGGAAATCTTTCGAACATGCGAAGTATTTGTTATGGTACATGCTGATTTTTTGTTCTTTTTGATCAGAGGTACATGCTGATTATAGTAAGATACCATTTCAATGTTGGACATTTAGTCATGCACATAGACTCAGGAGAAGACCTCAAGAAGTTGAAATTTGTAGCCCCTTGTCCTTTTAAAAGATGGTGTATTTCTTATTAACACATGTTTAACTCTTTTTAGGGCTGTGTTACTCCTTTGTGGAGTAGATTATCGCTTTGGGTTTATAGTGCCGCTATATATTGCTTGAGCCATCATTTTTTAAGTTAAATTTGAAACTTCATCATATTTCTAATTCTGAAAGATGGATGCAATGGCATGGGAAGACAATTGGAATTGCTGCATGCCATGGAAAGCTTGGATCTCCCGTTATTAATTTCATCTTGACTCTCCTGTCTGTCTTCAGTTTCTTTTTTGCAATTTTTTAAAAATCTGTCTGTCTAATTGGAAGTTCTTCTTTTGATAGGTAGGATACAATGTGGTAACAGCAGGACGGCGAAGTTTTGGCAAGGTAAGCCTATCCTTCGTGTAACGGCATCACCACATGCACTGAGATTCCATGGGATTCCACCCCCCCACATTCATCTCCATCTCATGTTCATATAGGTGCGGGGATACACTTTCAACTTGAACTCAGGAGCTGTGGAATCACTTGAGCTTGATTCATTTGGTGTATCCATCATTCCATCAAGTTTGGTAGGTACATGGGCCTTTCATTCACACTCACAAATTTAATAGGTTGAATGATGGTTATGACTGTAATATGCCAAGATCTTTCTGACTGGACCAAGCTGCCTTTTATAGTTACTAAATCCATGGAGAAGAAAGTTTGATACAGCAAATTTTCTACAATTCCAGGTGAGCACGTACGCTTTGCTTGTTGAGGATGTGCTGGAAGTTGTATCTGACACTGTTGTAGTGCATGAAGCTGCAGCTTCGCGCATTCAGAGGCTTACAAAGGTACTTGCTTTGAGTCCATCTATGATGGCTTCTACTTGTGTTTTACTTATGTTCTTTTTCATTTTCTCTCGTCGTTGCCAGTTTATATTTGTTTGTTTAAAACTTGTATGCACCTATTGTTAATGTGCTTACTGCCTACATATGTGAAGAAATATTTTGCATTTAGACAACAAAACTGATACCATGGCCAAACTATCCGACCCTGTAATGCACTTTCACACTCAGATATATATATATATATGCACACACTCACACGAGGACGTGCAGTCGTGCATGCATGGAAGTATAGTGTTTCAGGCAGTCCAAGTGACCTCTTGAATTATTTGTTGATGCCAGGGTTTTTGGGGTTCGCAAAGGTTGGGAAAATCTACTGATGAGTTTGGAGATTATTCTGACCCAGAAAGAGAACCTGTTCAATTTGATCATGGGGGGAGCAGGCTAAGAGATCATGGTGCGAGCAGGCAGAAAAGCTTTACAAGCCGCAAGTTCCGCCCGAAAATGAGAGAAAGTGAGGAAGATTTGGAGCTTCCTATGGATTATTTATGATCTGCTAGGCTCTGGTCCTTGCGCCTTTTGTGTATAGTCTGATCCTATGTGCTACCTCCACTTGTTGTAACATTCATCCTATCATTTAGGTTATACCATCCCCCTTTACCAGTTGATACTGTTTGAAACGAAGTTTGCTTCAAGTTCTTTTTTCAGGTCTGGTGTTTGTATATAATTTTACCTGTAAAGAGATGAGACTAGAAACGGCACATAATCACAGAGGACATCGTTTCGAGAAAAAAATACGCTGTTTGGGGGCATGATATGATTTGTTCAACTTTGTAGGGTTTGAGAAACTTTCATCCTTTATCTAGCATTGGTATCAGCTCAGTTAATTAACAAGGCATATGAGGATAGTATTTTGTTATTTCCTTCTGATGACCTGAAACACCATCTCACGGGGAAAACCAAAGGAAAAAGTGCATAAATGAACATGTTGCTATTACGGGTGGAGAGAAGATGGAAAAGCCATAGTTGAAATATCTAAGCATTGCTGCTGCTGCTACGTTTATATACTTTCTGGTGTATGTGGGAGTCGTGGACACGTTTTTTTCTATTTCTCTAGGATTAGGAAAGCTTACTTGGATCAGGATTTCCTAAAACTATGTACACATTTGAAGCTCGTTTGAGATCAGTTTGTTTCATAAATAAGCCAATAATATATATCTAAAGCTCGTTCAATTTTTAATGAAGCTTAAACACTCAATTGTTCAACTCATTTGGTTCATTTATCTGCCTTACTCAAGTGTAGGATGCAAAGGTGTTTGAAAATCCCATTTTTGGATCTTGCATTGTGTACTATTTAATAATAGTAAATATGAGATTTATCATGTGAAAATTAATTCTGCAAAATAAACTCAAGAATGCTAAATTTAAAAAGTATCTTCGGGGGGACTTTTTAGCATTTTGTTCAAAGTATCCAGGATTAATTACTTGGCATTTTGTTCAAACTTGGAGTTGGAGGGTTCGACAGACCAGGAAATGATAGCGACACCAAACTCTATAAATACTTCTTCTTTTCATCTAAATTTTCTTTGCCACAGACCCAATTCCCATCTGGTTTTCAGTATAGATGGTAGTAAAATCCCATTATTCTTTTACGACACTAGCTGTTCAGGATTTTTCCAAAATTGCCAATACAGTAGCGAGGAATTTGTAGTACTTAAATTACTTATCCAATCTGGCGCTACAATTCTTAAACATTATGATCCAATCCACAAGTCATTCACTACAATTAATAATCTAAAATGTTTCTCTCACCAGCAGAATTCCCTCTTAACAGAACTTCCAATGATTCTGGCAGTTTACACATGTTACAAAGGTTGTCATAGGTTCATCGGCACTCCTGGTCTGCAGTTGAAAGTAAGTAGTTTCTCTTTTACCACAACGACCGCACTTGAATTGATTGGTTGAGGCTTTAGGCGCAGCAGCACGCTCGCACTCGAACAAAGCTTTCTCTTTGATTTGCTCAATCTCACGTTGCCTTTCATCGCTGGCCATTTCTTCCGGGCTCATATCGACTAACCTCTCTGGCTTGACCTGTCCAAGAAGCACTTTTCTTCTTAAATCTGGGTTGTTCACATCCTTTAGGTTGAACATTATAGACCTGTATTTGATCTTCTGGGCCCCAGTAGATCGACCCATTTTCTCAAACATTGCAGATTCTACGGATACAGCAACACGAATTGGGTCGCATGCATCAACTTCATCCTTGAAGTCCTCATTAGCCTCCCCAGGAACTTTCGAGAATGCTTCTAAAAGAAGCTCCCGAATTCTGTCACGTGCAACTTCATTACACTTGATCATAGAAGTCAGCTTTGGGGGGGCACTAGATGCTTGAGGTGGTTTATTTGTGCTGGAAGCCGGTTTCTCTTTGTTGGATATCTTTTCAACCTTGGCATTGGCAGTCTCCCTCCAACCATTCTTCTCAGCCTTGACAGTGTTCACAGTTTCAACTTTCTTCTCAACCTTGATAGCTTCTGATCTTGAAAAAACATGTTCCTCTTCCTTCTGTATCTTAACAGTCTCACTCCAATCCATCTTCTCAGCCTTGAGTGTATCCATAGGTCCTGTTTTCTTCTCAACGTTGATACTCTCTGATTTTGAAAAGCTCCCATGCCTCTTCAAATCGCCTTCAGTTTTCAAAAAATTCTCAACCGTAATCGAAGCAGTCTTACGAACCTCCTCAACTTTTACATTCTTTACCTCTGTCCCCTCAGTCAGTCTCGGACTTCTAATATCAATGCCATCATTTTTCTTCCTAGTTGCTTCATTCACAATAATCTTTTTCCAAATCTCGAGCACATCCACAACCCTTGTCTGAATCTGCTTTGCAGGATGCTTAGTGAGGGGTCTAAGCCTTTTCGCCACCTGAAATTGGGTATCTCATGAAAAATCCAATTGATAAAATGAACATCTGAAGATAGGGGCATCAAGATAATTACATCTAATGTTCAATTAGTTCTTCAAGTTTTTTTGCACTTTTATCTCCTTACAAATAAATATTATTGAGCTGGTGTCCAGTAGCAAGAATCAAGCAAGACCAAGCTTGTTAGAGAAAATCCTCCTATTCCATCACAACTTTAGTCATTTTGTTCTCCAAAGAAATCAATAAATTGGTCTCCGGCTTTCCAGTACACATAAATGGTGCTATCAATATTGTTAAAGCATCCCACTCAAAACCCGTCGGCAATGAGATGAGAGGCCGCCCAGGCTCATATACTTGTTTTCGAGGTGATAATTGGGACAGATTCCAACACTCCCCCGCACGTGCAATCTCCGACTCGCACGGGGAGAGGTCAACAAAGGAATGGAACACACGGCCCCAACGAAGGGAAAAGCCTCCGAAAACCTAGTTCGGATATCATGCTAAAGCATCCAACTCAAAACTAATTGGCAATGAGGGGAGAGGCCGCCCAGGCTCATATACTAGTTTTTGAGGTGATAATAAACCGATGTGGGACAAATTCCAACAAATATTAGAGGAAAACTCCAACTGGTTCGAGTCGTGCTGATGCCAACATTTTTCCATTATTAGGGTGCATATTTTTGTATTGTTCTCTCTCCATTTCCATTAGGTGAGCACAACACCAAACTAGCAACCCACTAAACAAATAAACAATTTCATATCTGCTACACTACCAATAAAGCAATATTGTCATAACTCAAAATTCACAATTTTACAACCGAACAAAAACCATATAGGCTATATAGCTAGGACAGAGTGCCTCCTACCATCTGATGAGATGACAAGGGGCAAACACACTGTAGTGCTGGCAAAGCAGTCAACAGTACCCAGGAAATAGGGATTTATCTATTGACGGCAAGTTAGTGAGAAAGGCAATCTATGACACCTTCATATGTATCAACTTATACCATATATTCATTTATAAATCCCCACAGCAGTAGACTAATAGATCAGTTTACATAAATACATATGATAATCTCTTGCTTGTGCGATACCTATTTCTGAAAAAAAGGAAAAAAAAGAAGTGAAATACTAAGCAGAAGCCCTTGTGAATCATCATATACCAGACCAAATTGAATCTCATATAGGTCATCTTGTTCTGTACAAGTAAAATTTCAATTTGCATCCTTCATTAAACTCAGATGCGGCGCTAGGTGCAACCAACGGAAGTACAATGAATACCCTAGATTAGGAACTTTCAGTACATACATAACCATATGCTAGTCGTGTGCAATTAATTTTAGCTTACTCCACTGTAAATTGAACACTCAAATCACTCTTTTTTCAGTCTGAACACCCATTCTAAGTTCACTCATTCATAATTTTGTTGTTTCACGTTACTTGAATAGAAGTAAGCATAAAAACCTTAATTTGGCCATAAGTAATGCAGAAGAATCAATATTCTACTACATTGTCAGACGTTGTATAACTCCAGACATAACTTACTACATACTAACTATAAAATCTTATGGAGCTAACAATTCATCTGTGATTGTTGTATACACAGAGCCACATCGGATAATTCTAATACATCATCATAATTACATTGTTCTTTGAACATAAAAAATCCACTTTACATGTTCAACTAGAACAATACTTAATTAAGAATCTAGTTTTACTCATGATTTGAGAAGTTCAATTTAATCTATTTAACGATATGATTTGATAAATGCTATCCTATTTAGTAAGTTGGATAATTTAATTTTTGAATGACTACCTAAACCAAAAACATCATCGAACCTCCATGTACCGAGAGTACCTAACAAGATTTCTGGAGCCGCCACTGATTGAAGTAACAATACTCGATTACAGTATTTCTTTTTAACTTACAAATGCTAGGGGCCTCCTACCTTGTCATCCCAATCCCGTTCACAATGAGAGTTGGTAACTTGGCACTGTAACTAACAAGAAGGTCTACATCTTGATCATTGTATCCACTTCTTTGTGCTCTACTTTTTGAGCTTTTAAGTATACCAGTTAGTTTTTCAAGTACAAAGATTTCATAGCTATTAGTAGTTTACATGAAGACATCAATGACAAAGCTGTGGATGTTTAAAAAGGATATGGTATGTTTTAAGCAAAAAAAAATTCGTATTTAAGCTGGCCTTCTACTTTCCTAAATTCTACTAAATATTAGCAGACGCAAAATTTCCTTGAAAATATGAGACGTAAAGGGCTGTGGTTATAAAGGGCTCATGGAAACAGGTTTGGAGCAAAACTGAAACAACGTTCACTACTCTATTATCATATATATAACAGACCAAATTGAATCTCATATAGGTCATCTTGTTCTGCACATGTATAATTTCAATTTCCATCATTGAACTCAGATGTGGCGCTAGGTGCAACCAATGGTAGTCCAATGAATACCCTAGACCAACAGTAGTCCAATGAATACCCTAGATTAGGAACTTTCAGTACATACATAGTACATATCCATGATTCCATATGCTAGTCATGTGCTATTACTTTTAGCTTAATCAACTGTAAATTGAACACCCAACTCACTCTTTTTTTAGTCTGAACACCCATTCCAAGTTTACTCATTCATAATTTTGTTGTTTAACGTTACTTCAATAGAAGTAAGAATAAAAACCTTAATTTGGGCTTACGTAATGCAGAAGGAACAATATTCTACTACATTGTCAGATGTTGTATAACTCAAGACATAACTTACTAAATACTAACTATAAAATCTTACGGAGCTAAAACTTCATCTGTGATTGTTGTATACACAGAGCCACGTCAGATAATTCTAATATGCCATCGTGATTACATTGTTCTTTGAACATAAAAAATCTACTTTACATGTTCAACTAGAAAGATACTTCATTAAGGATCTAGTTTTACCCGTGATTTGAGAAGTTTAATTTAATCTATTTAACGACAAGATTTGATAAACGCTACCCTATTTAGTAAGTTGGATAATTTTAATTTTCAAATGACTAGCTAAACCAAAAACATCATCAAACCTCCTGCTCCCCTCCACGTACCATGACTACCCTAACAACAAATTCTGGAGCTGCCACTGATTGAAGTGACAATACCTGATTACAGTATTTCTTTTTAACTTACAAATACCAGGGGCCTCCGACCTTGTCATCCCAATCCCGTTCACGATGGGAGTTGGTAACTTGGTACTATAACTAACAAGAAGGTCTACATCTTGATCATCGTATCCACTTCTTTGTGCTCTACTTTTTTTGCTTTTAAGTATATCAGTTAGTTTTTCAAGTACAAAGCTTTCATAGATATTAGTAGTTTACATGGTGACATCAATGACAAAGTTGTGGATGTTTAAAAAGGACAGTATGTTTTACGCACTTTTTTTTTTGGTATTTTAAGCTGGCCTTTTACTTTCCTAAATTCTAGTAGTACTAATATGAGACGTAAAGGGCTAATGGAAACAAGTTTGGAGCAAAACTGAAACAATGTTCACTACTCTATTACATTTAAATGACGGGATGACAGACTGTGAAGAACTGAGTATTGCCTTTTCCTTTGGCCAAGTATATAATTGGCCGGTAATGATATTTGCAGTCCACTTTTTTTCTAAATGCACTAAGAAATTTGACCTTTGATGTTTAATTGGCTTGTGTTGTGTGTAATGTTAAACAGAAAAATAATGGGGTGAATTATAAAAAAGTTGGGTGCGAAAATCGTTTTCCTAACCCTAAAAAATCAATTCAAAATCAGATCCCTAAATCTGCAAAAAAAAAACTCCACGACACATGAATAGAAAGACGAAAAAGATCTGAACTTTGCTATAAAAAGCAATGAATTCAAGGCCTAAAAAACAAATTGGAGAAAATTGTTAATGTACCTGCGTTGACACAAGAACATCATAGGAAACGGGAAAACTTCTGAGCTGATTGAGCACATCGAGGCAGCGGTCGACCTTGGGGCCACCCGAGGAGGCTCCTTGGTCCTCCTGCGCAGCCGCATCGGCTGCCTTCTTGGCCGCTTCGAACAACTCCACAAGCTCTCTCTCCATATCTCCCCCTAGATCCCCCTCGTTACAAGCACAATCAAATCAGAGAGATCATAAACAGTTAAACACATGCATGTTACACGAAGTATAGAGAGAGAGAGAGATAGAGATAGGAGTTCATGTATGTTTTTACCAGATCGGATTTTGGAGATGCAAGAAAACGTTGTTGTTTGTTGAAACTGGAGAGCGGAGACGGCGACGAGTGTATCTGGATTCTCAACCTCTGACAGAGCATTGGTTAGGTGTCAGATGATGTTTCAGAGATCGAGCGGTTATTGTTGGTCTAAAGTTAGAATGAAATTGACGGCTGTGATGATGATGATGCTGAGAAAAGTAACCCTGCTGTATCTTTGATCATCGGGTTGGGCCTTGGTTTCTTTGGGCTGTTTACACCTGAAGCCCGCTGCTCTGTTTAAAGGGCTCACTCACCCACAACATGGGCCAACCAGTTTTTTGTCTACTAGTACTGATAGTATAAATACAATAGAAAAATGACGGCTCATGACGTGTTTTGATAATTAAAAAAAAAATTTGGTGTTCATAATTATTACTTTGATTTCTCTATCTATCTCTCTCTCCACTTGTTATCTTAAAAAGCCTCTCTCCAAATCCAAACCAACAGAGTAGTATATTTTTCGTGCTTGTGTGCATTGCATAGCTACCTCGCTAGTCGCCTGTGGTACAATGAGAAGGTGTAGTAGGAGCAAGAAGTCCCTAGTGATGCAGCACATCGCAATTGCGAATTTATGTCATACATGTTTGATGTCGCACAACGTTGTAAGACCATACAATTTCGGAGTGTTAGTAGTATTACGTTGTGGGTTGGAAATTTTTTCATCAAACTGGGATAGCTTCGAGCACGGCAATCAAAAGACACGGATAAATAATAATTCAACTTTCATGTGTTCCTTATATAGTTAATTTTCGGAAATTGTTTTCAAGTTTTTTTTTTTTTTTTGGTTCCTTTTTTGGTGTCATTTATTGCGGTGGGTGCTATGCCAAATTGCCAATGGTAATTTATTATTTAAAATGGTGTAGTACGTGGGACCATTATATTCCCCTTGACTGACTGCCACTCATTTTACGTGCAATATGTATTTTTAAAAATTTTATAAGCACAGTTTGGAAGCTACTACTTTTTAAATTCCACTAAACGTGGGTTATTGGGGGGGGGGGGGGGGGTTCACTTTCACTTCATATAAGCATAGTGTGAACGCGATCCCTCAGGTCCATTTTCAAATTAACCCTACCACCTAGCTACGCATTGCACTGCTGTCAAGAATGTGGGGGTCCAACCTTTGCATTCACACTACGTGGCATTTTTACGATAATTAGGTATACGGGCACATTTACATACACCTTAATTAATTCTGGAAGACCATAAATCCGTCGTCCCATATTACGGCTCCATTTCTACTAACAAAAAAACATTAAGAATTTAACGCATTTTATCATCTCGTTTTCACTAACACAAAGGTTTCAGCATTTTACCATCTTTGTTTTCACTAACAAAAAAGTTTTTACCAACAATTTTTTCACTCACATACCCATCAACAATTTATTCACTACTGGAAATAACTTAACATTTCTCAAAAAACTTATTCAATGTTATTCACTACCGAAAATACCTAACAATTAAATAAAAAATTATAAATTTGTCACTACTGAAAACACTCTCTGCGTGGAATTGGAGTGCAAGATGGAGATTCACTTTTTGGGGGAAAAAAATAAAGACTAGGAGCAGGAGTAGGAGGGACGATCACCGTAGAAGTTTCATATCAGTTTGATCGATGTAGTCATGCGTTCCTGGTAATGAATTTGTAATTAATCAGGATGGCAGAAATTTTGTTTAGCTCATTTTACTTAGTTTATTCGAGTTTTATTGCTGTTGATAAAATAAATCCCGCAAAAAAACATTGTAAAACTTATTCAATCTTAAGTTGGGGGTGCAAATGAACCGAATTTTATCGTGTTTCGAGCTTGATTTGTTTGGCCGAGACTGGTTTATTTACTTAATAAGCCTCTATAAATGAGCCATGCTTTTTCAAGTCAAGCTGAGTTCTAGAGCGTTGGGATCTGCTCGTTTACTATATGAGCCTAAAATTTGAATTCGAGCACAGCTTAATTACTAAAGAGTTGCAAGGGAGCCCTTAATGAGCCGAGCTTCAAGCAGCTCAATTGGTTTACCGCCCTAACCTTAAGTGGAAGCTACATAAAGAGTTTTAATTATTTGACACTTATTTGTGATATATAATAACTCGGGACACGATCTGTTACCAACCATGTTGCAAAGGCGGAACCAGAATTTATTTATACTAAGAGTGATAGGCTCAAACGATATTTGGGCTAGTACTTATACACTTGAAATGTCAAAACTTTTTATAAACAAAAATTCCAGAGGACAGTGCAGATGAGATATTTATTGTAAACTTAAATATGTTGTTCTTGGGGTAGATTTTGTTGAATGGTCCTGAAGAGGCGTCAAGGGTACTGCCGTGTAGAAAGGGGTTCGAATATTTGTATGTATGTATGCATGCATGTATGTATGTTTGCGCGCGCGCGCGTGTTAAGAACCAAATAAGTTCCATCGAATGAAAGTAGTCATGTGTACAAATCATCTAGAATACCAATTTAAGTTCAAACATCGTATTCGTCATTTATTTGAAATACCAAATTAGACCTTTTCATGTACGTATAGATGTTCGGTCAAATTGATTGTCCCTTTATAAATATGATCTTCTTCTCTATGAGATCTACGATCGAGCAATACGATCTTCTTCTCTATGAGATCTTCTTCTCTATGAGATCTACGATCGAGCTGAACAATCAGTTTGGTTCCTTACTTAAGAGAACCACGGATGCTATGTATATACATATTTTTATTTTTTTATATAATGGAAAGCAAATATTATTAGAGCTGTTTAAGTTTTTAGGGCTCTTTTATTATAAACTGATTTAACTGTGACTTATTTGACTCGTTCGGTAATTGAAATTTTTAGGTTCCATAATAGCAGTTAGGAAAATGGTTATTCTTTTTCACAAAATTATGTGGTCATTGAATTCTATTTAATTTGGTTCCTAAAAGCAAAGCATTGGTAGTTTGACACAAGTTTTTAGCAACAAAATGTGTATTAAGGACGAAATTTGGATGGCCTTTACCTTTAGGGACCAAAACTTTTGTTTGGAAAAAGAAATTATGGATTCGGTTGCTGATTCTCCCCTTTAAGCAGCAAAAGTGTTTTATGGTCCCTAATCCAATTTTGTGACTTTTCTCGACCATGTTTTAAGCACAAATCTCGTAACCATAAAATATTGTATCAAAATCTCTATCTATCAAAATTTTAGCTTTCGCAACCAAAATGATTGATTCTTAAAACCATCACATGTCGTATTATTGATGGAAATTGTAGTGATGGAGAGAGCTTAGAACATTTGTTTAAACCCTTCCAAATAGTCACATGTTCTGGTTTCGCCAGAGAATCACCGGACAAAGAGGTTTAGTTGATCCCGATTTTGGCTCGCCTACTTCACCCTCAAGGAGTTTTGTCTCTCGTCTTCTTGAGAGTTTTGCCTACTTCACTCATTTATTACGTGCAATACGTATTTTTGTAAATTTTACTATATGCACAGCGTGGAAGCTACTTTTTAAATTCCACTAAACGTGGAAGCTACTTCATATAAGCATAGTGTGAACGTGATACCTCAGGTCCATTTTTAAATTAACCCTACCACCTAGCGAGGCATTACACTGCTGTCAAGAATGTGGGGTCCAACCTTTGCATTCACACTACGTGGCATTTTTACGATAATTAGGTATTCGGGTCAACGTACGCATACTTTAATTAATTCTAGGAGATCTGATATGCACCCAATAATGCATATTCTTGGTGCTTAAGTCCTCTAGTATGTTGTGTTTGTACATATATGTTGTCGTTTTTATGCAATATTGCACGTAAGGTAGGTTTTTGTGTATTTCAGGTAGTTCGTATAAATAAGGCCCGTTTGAACACCATGGACATGCCTCGAGGGAGTCCGAGCTTACAAGACCAAGTGGCGAAGTGCCACCGTTCTCTAATGAGCAAGATACGAAGCATCGGGTGAAGTTCGGAAGCGTCGGGTGCCAAGTTTTGAAGCTAGAGGCCATTTCTGCAGTTAACAAGGCCGTATCCATACAACCATTTTGGTTGTATCGATACAGTTGCCTTATCTTTTGGGCAACTTCTAGCGTATCCATACACCGTTTTGGTTGTATCCATACAGCTCCTCTACGAAGAATTCCCAACACAGGCTTAGCATCTCGGTATCCATACAACCGTTTTGGTTCTATGGATACAGATTACTTACTGACAGTTTTTCATAGTTTTTCAACCTTCCATATTTGGAAACTTGCTACTTGTAGTAACCTTTTAAGATATTTTGAGAGTCGAAGTTGGTTTTTGTATAAATATATCTCTCCTCTCTCCTAGGAAAGAGTAGTTAGCTTAGGATAGTCTTTTTCCATTGTTGTTGCTCAAGTTTTCAAGCTTATTTTCCTTAAAACTCAAGTAAGTATTTAGTTTCGTTTAATTTGTCGTGTATTAATGTTGTAACTACGGACTAGATTCTTCTTTAAATTAAGTTTATTTTCGGTTCTATCGGTTAAACATGTTTTTCAATTCTAGCATGCTTTCTAGTCTTTTCCTTATGTGTGAGTAGTTGATTAGGCTTGGCACCGGGGTGATTAATGCTTCATAACTTAAGTTAATCTTGCTTTTCTCAATCTTAAAACTTGAGGTTTGGTTTCGGTTCTATCGGTTAAACATGTTTTCCAATTCTAGCATGCTTTCTAGTCTTTTCTTTATGTGTGAGTAGTTGATTAGGCTTGGCACCAGGGTGATTAATGCTTCATGACTTAAGTTAATCTTGCTTTTCTCAATCTTAGAACTTGAGGTTTGGTTTGTAAATGTGTGTGGTTCGTCTTTTATGTAACAAAATTTATCGATGTTAACCTCCGGTGATCATATGCTTGCACATATGGTTCCGTGAGCTATGTCTCGCCTCGTGTTTGCCAAAAGAACCAAAGAACTTGCTCGCTTTCCAAACCATGCTTCTAGTTCTTGACCTTGATATTTAGTTTGAATGCAAGTCTTGGCGTTGTTAATTTCCGGTGATCATGTGCTCGCTCACATGGTTCCGAGAGCGATGTCACGCCTTGTGTTTAGCTTGTTATTCAAACTCTATATCATGTCTAACCATTTTCATAACTAAATCTTCCGGTTGATAGCCTATGCCGTGCGATTCAACCATCTTTTCGTTGAGAATTGTTAGATGGCTTAAGTTACGGGCGTTAGAAACTCCATTGCCTTGCCGCCTTTAATTCTTAGTCCGAACTCATTTTCTAGTCTTTTTCATAATGGTATTTCTCACCTTTCAAAGGAAAACTAATAGTTGGCCGCCTAAACGCCGCAAACTCTTACATCTAATCCAAACAAGCTATATTCGAACTCCCTGTGGATCGACTCGGACTTCCTCACTATACTATGCAAATTTTTAGTTGTAGTCCGGTTAATAAATAATTGAATTTGACGGCCGTTTGGTAAACTTCAACGACTACCGAATGGACGCAATCAAGATAAAAAATGCATCGCCCCATACTACGAGGAATTGGAGTACAAGATGGAGATTCACTTTTTTGGGAAAAAAATAAAGACTAGGAGGGACGATCACCGCCATATAAGTTTCATTTCAGTTTGATCAATGTAGTCCTTATGCGTTCCTGAATGAATTTGTAATTAATCAGGATGGCAGAAATTTTGTTGAACTCATTTTACATAGTTTATTCGAATTTTATTGGTGTTGATAAAAAAAATTCTGTAAAAAAATATTGTAAAACTAATTCAATCTTAAGTTGGGGTGCAAACGAATTAACAGAGTTTTGTCGTGTTTCGAGCTCAATTCGTTTAGGCGAGCCTGGTTATTTACTTAACATGCCTCTATAAATGAGCCATGCTTTTTCAAGTCGAGTTGAGCCGAGTTTTCGAGCGTTGGACTTTGCTTGTTTACTACACGAGCCTAAAACTTGGGTTCAAGCTCGGCTCGATCGAGGAAGCCCTGAACGATCTGCGCCTCAAGCACCTCGGTTGGTTTACAACCCTAACCTTAAGTGGAGAGGAGGCTACATAAAGAGTTTTTTTACTTATTTTTTTTGTCATTCGTTAAACATAATCTATCCTATCTTATAGGACTTGGGGAGGAGGAGAAGTGCTTACAAGAATCGAACTTTGCTAGAGATTGTCTTATATATGCTAAGAACCAAATAAACTCAATATCATCTTGTTCTTTTAGTTGAATGGTCCTGAAGATGTCAACAAGGGTACTGCCATGTAGAAGGGTTCGAATACTTTGGTAGTCATTGTCTCTTTTTTGTTTTGATAAGTAGCTAGAGATTGTCTTATTATATATGCTAAGAACCAAATAACGTTAAAATCATCTTTGTTCTTTTTGTTGAATGGTCCTGAAGATGTCAATTAAGGGTACTGCCGTCAGGAAAGGGGTTCGAATATTTGATCAACTGGGGCTTCAGATTGTCTTATTATATATGCTAAGATCCAAATAAGTTCGATCGAATGAAAGTAGGCATGTACACAAATCATCTAAAATATCAATTTAAGTTCAAACATCATATTCGTCATTTATTTGGTATACCAAATTAGACCTTTTCATGTACGTATAGATGTTCGATCAAATTGATTGTTCCCTGATAAATATATTCTTCTTCTCTACGAGATCTACAATCGAGCTAAACAACCAGCTAATTGCTTTCTTACTTTAGAGAACCACGGATGCTATGTACATGAATTTTATTTTTTTTAATAATGGAAAGCTTAATATTAGAGCTACCTGTTTAAGTTTTCAGGATTCTTTTATTATAAACTGATTTAATTGTGACTTATATGACTCGTTTGGCAATTGAAATTTTTAGGTTCCATTATAGTTAGGAAAATGTTTATTCTTTTCGACAAAATTTTGTGGTCATTGAATTCTAGGTAATTTGGTTCCTAAAAGCAAAGCATTGGTAGTTTGACATAAGTTTTTAGCAACAAAAAAAAGTGTATTAAGGACGAAATTTGGATGGCCTTTAGGGACCAAAACTTTGATTGGAAAAAGAAATTCTGAATTTGGTTGCTGATTCTCCCCTTTTAGCAACAAAAGTGTTTTATAGTCCCCCTAAACCAATTTTTTGGCTTTTCTCGACCACGTTTTAAGCACAAATATTGTAAACCTGAAATATTGTCTCAAAGTCTCTTTGTCTAACAAAATTTTAGCATTCGCAACCAAAATGGTTGGTCTAAAATTTTAGCATTCTCAACACAGACGAGCCATTGTTCACTCGCGTTCAATTCTTTTATTATTTCCCAATCTCTTTATGTACTCCATCGACATCTCTCTCTCTCTCTCTCTCTCTCTCTCTCTCTCTCTCTCATCTTCCATGAACCCAACTGATCTGGTGTCATCTTCTAACCAAAGGACTCTCTGCCGACGATGAGGGTGTCAGTTGTCAGTAATTTATTTTAATCAACAGGTATCTGTAATCTTAACGTGGAGAGATTAATAAGTATTTAATAATATGAAGCTCGAAATATAATTGAGATAAGGACGAGAGTGTAATTATAATTCTGTAGTGTGGTGAATTTAATTACTGAAATAAGAAAAGAAATCCTAATGGGATTAAAGTTTCTTATTTGCACTAGGAGCCCAAACTTATTAATTCTTAGGTAGCGTAGCCCTATATATGTCATTACGCTCTCTAGTTTTGAACATAATTTCAATACATGTGAAATTAAGTTGTGAGAAAGAAAACACAGAGGTTGCGTTTGGAGTCCACGCTCAATTACGCAGTCGAGACGTAAGGGAATACGCTAGAAGATTGTAAGGTACAATCAAGCAAAATTCATGGTATACAGCACTTACAGTTCAACCAGCGTTCGTATCGCTGGAGTTGAGGTAAAACCATAGTTCCGCCTTGTAAGGTTTTGCAGGGGTTTTTTGTTGTCTAATTTGTACGCGTCATTACTGGGTTCTGGGTATCGTTTCTCAACACCGGCGACGACAAGGATCTGGTCGGTGGTCAGGTCAGAATTATGGGCACGTATCGCCAATGTCTTAGGAGTTGATCAGAGAGAGAGAGGTTTCAATCTTCAGCACAAAGGGGCTTGTGGAAGTGGTTTGGATTTAGAACGAAAGTGGTATGGGTTGAGTTCAATAAATATCGTTGAGTTCAATAAATATCAGAGATAGAGAGTAAAGTTAGAGGGAGAGAGGGCTTTTGTTTGATAGTTCAGCCTTTTTTTATAATAAAGAAATAATATATTTTAATAAGATAGTTTTAAGGAGGATTTAATGATAGGTCCACTATAGACATTTTATAAGTCTATAAGTCCACCTAATAGTTTTATAAATTCACAAGTTCACACAACCTAAATCCTATGGGGTACTATGAAAGTGCCTAAAACCCTAAACCCTATGAAAGTACCTAAACTACTAAAACCCTATAATAGAAAAGTGCATTATAAAATCCTAAAAAAAATGTCTAAACCCTAGGGTAACCTACACTAGGTTAATCTACCCTATCATAGGATACCCAATCTTATAATAAAAATGTGCACTCTGAAATCTTATGAAAGTGCCAAAACCCTAGGGTACCATATCTTACTTTACTCTATGATATCCTAAAATGAATTTGAGACCTTACAAAATTAATAGGTGGACTTGTAGGCTTATGAAGTTTACATAATGGACTTAAGACTAATTTTCTATAATTTTAATATAGATAGTCTGATGCAGTAGATATTTTAAAATAGAATAGCTCAAGTAATAAAGTGATTTTTTTCCTCTCTAATTTGGTCCAAATTTTAGAGAGACTGGTGCGAATGTTCTTAGAGCATTCACATTTGTCTCACTTCTTCTCATCCAACAGTATAATAAATAGTAAAACCAAAAAAAACCTCCTGCATCAATCCCTCGCTACTTTGCAATTGGGTTAGCTTGGCTTAGGGCTGCAAACGATCCGAGCCGCTCACAAGCGGCTCGAAGCTCGGCTCGATAACGGCTCGGCTCGGCTCGGTTCAAGACAAAAACGAGCCGAGCTCGAGCTCGAGTCCTGGGCTCGTTTCATAAACGAGCCGAGCTCGAGCTCGAGTCCTGGGCTCGTTTCATAAACGAGCCGAGCTCGAGCTCGAGTCCTGGGCTCGTTTCATAAACGAGCCGAGCTCGAGCCAGTCGAAACTCAGCTCGAATTGGCTCGCGAGCTTGATTATATAATATATTTATATATATATTTATATATATTTGTTTCATAAACGAGCCGAACGAGCCGAGCTCGAGCTCCGTAAATACATATCGAGCCGAGCTCGAGCTCGAGCTCGAGTCCTGCAGCTCGTCACGAGCTCGAGCCAAGCTCGAACCAACTAAATTTTTGCCGAGCCGAGCTCGAACACTCTAAAACTCGGCTCGGCTCGGCTCGTTTGCAGCCCTGGCTTTGCTACAATGGCTCGTGTGTTTACACGAGGCACTATTCATCACATTACTTACTCCCTCCGTCCCTTTTTTAGAGTTCAGTATTTTATTTTGGGCTGTCCCTTAATAAGTGTCCATTTTGTAAAGTTAGTGGGTAAAAGTTGGTGTATTGTCTATTTTATCCCTAAAAGTAGATTTCTTTTTAAAAAGTAAGTGAGTAAAAGTGTAATGATGATGGATAAGTAGGAAAAGTGAAGGAAAAAGTTGATGTGAAAGGTATAATGATGATGTCTTTTTAATAAGTTGGAATTACGAAGCAGGACACTTAAAAAGGGACAGAGGGAGTATTATTTTACTACTATTTAATCTGTATCCTATTTGTTTATGAGTCTTTTGTTATACTTTTATTCTTTTTGATAAATGAATGTCCGGGTCAACTAGAATGCACCCCACATAATTAAGTATTTGTTCTATAGAGTCATAATTAATATTTGTATTATTTTTTTGATAATTTAATCCTAACGAATCATAATTAATATTTGTTTCTATGGCTCTTATAATCAAATATCTGCTCTATAGGGTCCTAAATAAAAAGCATATACTTAATTATAAGAGCCCTATAGACAAAATTTAATTATGACTCTTTAAAATAATATGATCAGAAAAATGAGATTTTCGCCCTAATTCAAACGGATTGAAAATTGAAACACTTAATTTTTTAACCATATTTTTTAATTTATAACCAGTCTAAAAAAAATTCAATCTGCTTGAAACGGGGCGAAAATCTTAATTTTGTGAACAGTTGTTCGTCTTAAATAATGATTAAAAAATAAAAAATAACATTTAAATTGAAAAGTATAAGTATAAAGAAAGAGTAGTTTAATAAAATAAAGTTAGAATAAAGAATTTGATGCAATGTACTCTTGGAAAAGTGAGTTTCTAAAATAGAAAAATGACTTTTTAGATGTAATTTGGTCCAAAGAGGTTCTAGTTGATCCCGATTTTGTCTTGCCTACTTCATCCACAAAGAATTTTGTCTCTCGTATTCTTGAGAGTTGTTCGTTTCGTTTTTAAACAAATATTTCATTTGCAGATCGGGTTCTTTCAGAGACAATGTTACTTTGCAATAATATCTGTGTCAATAGTGCTCTTACACTACATGATGTTCTTGGCCGGGCAACTTATGATGGCTTTGTTAGATCTATAGCTTTTGGAAGTTCATTGGTGCGGTCACACTTAGTTGGAATCCATCTGATCGTCGGAGTATTTGTTGTCTTTTATATTCAACTAACATTTTATCTCTTTTGAGACTGTTGGTTCTAAGTATGAATCTACTGCTAATAGTGATTGTCGTTGTTAGCGTCAAGGTCAATGTTTGGGTTAGAGTAAAAGATATCGATTACCTTGTGTGCTCTCATTTTATATTTAGACTAATGAATGTCCGTACCTGAAGGTACAGCGCAACGTATTCTAAATATAGTCTAAATGAAGTATCAAATTGCACTTTTATGTTTTTTTTTTGTGTGGATATAACTGTTATTTTTAACTCCATCTCACATGAGATGAGTTCCGTGTATGTGTATATCCCATCCCATGTGAGAGTAGGTTACAAATAACCGTTAAGTGGAAAAATTTCCCTCCTCCCAACAAAATGTACTTATCGAAATTTCAAATTCATAGAATAGTCTTACACAACATGTGTTATCAAATCGATGTAATTTCATTAATTGCATCCAAGTATAGAAAAATAAGAACCTTATCAAAACAGGGCCTAACATAAGAGTTTTCGTAAGCTAACATAAATCAAGAATTCTTGCTTAACATAAGAGTTTCTTTAAACTTACATAACCAATAATTCTCGCTCTATTGACTGTAACCTACCCAAACAGCTAGTGAGATAAATAAAGAGAACATGAGATTCAACGAATAAGTCGAATATGTGATAGATACCACAGTATTTACTGTTCTTTCGGAGTGGTGGTCAGCGGGTCCGGTGCTTGCTACTGTGCGTTATAATAAGAATGCCCCAAGCGTAGGGCTAGGTCGGTTGAAAGCATAATACCCAGAAGTCCAGGGTCGAATCCACAGGGAGCGCAACCATAACTTGGTTCGGAGATCAGCTTGTGTAGAGGTTTCAACGTTAGGACCGCCAACCAACTTTGGCGTTGAGACGACCAACTGGACGATTTAGTTAACTGACTACTTAACCTAACTACGGCTTTTTAACTGGAGATTAAACCAAAGATTAGGTTTAGGAATGACTAACACCCATAACTCAAAGATAAACTTGTTCCTCCCTTTTGACTAGAATGTTAAACAAGGTTAAGGCTTAAGGACATTTGATAAACACTTGGAAGGACATAGCTCTGAGCATCATACGTGGCAAGGAATCAAAACCCTTGCCTACACATGATCAAAGAGGTTAACACATCCAAGCTTTGATACATAAAATTACCCTAACCACAGGTTTACCCTTAGAAAATGAAGATTAATAGGAGAAGAATAAGAAATACCCTTGGTTACAGGATATTAATCATCCCGTAATCTAACCTTGCCACACTACTCACCCATAATGAAAGGATGTATGAAATAAGTTAGGGTAAGAGATGTGAGAAACGAAATCATACTGAAAATGAAAATGAATGCTAAATTAATAAAGATCTCAAAGGTACTTACAGCATTAATGAAGCACACCCATCTCAAGACCCAACAATCAAAGCTCCATTTATGAGAGAATGAGAGTTGGTGAGAGGAGGGAGGTAGAGAGAGAAAGAGCTGGTCAAAATGATACCACCTAACCCTAAAAATGTGTAAAGGGTGGTATTTATACTACCCCTTTTTAGTTACATAAGAAAAAGAAAAAGAAAATAGAAGACTGCAGAATCTGGGGATTTCCTACCAATAGGCACTGATCTCCTACTGGTAGAACGACTACAAAGAGAAAGTTGATGCTGCTGAGAAGACTGGGTTTCAACCGGTAGGCTCCGGCCTCCTACCGGTAGGTTTTGGCCGATTTTTTGTGAACTTTTTGTTGGGCATTTGAATCGGTAGGCACACGTTCACTACCGGTAGGGATGAATTTGTATTGGTAGGCACTGATCTCCTACCGATAGAACGACAATTTCTGGCGGCCTTTTACATCAACTTCATCCCAGGCTTGATCAAACTCTCCGAGGTTTCGACGATGCTCCCCCAACTCCGTCAACGCTTCATTTAGACCCTCGGATCCCCGATCCGCGATGAAGTAAGCTCAATATGGAATGGAGGAAGTATGATTATGTAAGTGTAGTTGGATGTAAGTGTCGTTGGGGGTTTATTAATGGTTGTGTTTGTTTTTCATTTTAGTTTTGTTATTGGGTGGAGAGAGAATATGGTAATTATTGGAGAGAGGGAAAATGTGTACATTGAGTAGAGAGGGATAGAGAGAGATGACAAAGTAATAATTAGAGAAATAGGATAATGATTGGAGAAAAAAAATAGAGTAATGATTGAAAAATAAAACTAAAACTAAACTAAAATAGGAAACATGAATACTAATCTTATCTATTTTATTAATGGTCTTGCTATTGTCAGCTCATTAGGCTGATGATACGCACACTAAAAGATAAGAAAAACACGTATTTCTATATACTTTTTATACCCTTTAATACACATTCACACACTTATTATTGTCAGCCCAATTTAGAATTTTCTTTTTATTAATGGTGAGAGGGTAACTTGTAAAAAAAATTCTCCCTCCGTCCCATAATATTTGGCACTTTCATTATTCCAGCCTTATGAGAAAATTAACTATATCTTTTAATCCATAATGTTTTTTATAAGCAATATGGATCTGGTTTGATAGAGTTTGATTTGTTTTATTAAACAAAGTTCAAAAAATCGCCTAAAATATTATGGATTGAAAAATATATGCATTTTAAAAATAGCACGCATTCCTGAAAATGTCAAACATTATGGGACGGAAGGAGTAGTAGTAAAAGGTAGCTGGCGGCTGATCAAAAAAAAAGAAGGTAGGTGGTGGGACCGCGGTGACGAAGTCGAAATGACGGACCGGGTGGAGACATAAGCAAGACGTCAGACCCCTCCTCTCTCACGCACCCATATGGCCCGTGAACATCACGCCTGCCATCACTAAAAATAATGAAGAGTTCAAAAGAAGAGGTATGGTGCGTCACGTGGGGTGTGGAGCGTGGAGATTCAAAGCCTTCCTAGCTAAGGAATTTTTTAAGCAACTTCCCTCTATTTTCCAAGTAAACTTCCTAGCAATTGGCCAAATTACTGGAGCACTCCACTAGTTACTTTTTTTCTTTCATAAAAAGGCTTTCCCGTTATTCCCTTTGTTTACTACTCCAGTACCAGTAGCTAGCTAACAGGCCGGAGCCCAATACATGCATATGGACTCCTCTCCTCCGGCAAACTTATCCGGCGACCGGGAAAAGATAATTCAGGAGCTGATTCAAGGCCGTGAATCAGCAAACAAGCTGCTCACGCTTATCCTTGGAAAGCCGCCCTATGGTGATGATAAATCATCATCTGTGTCGGCCGACGATCTCCTTATGAAAATCTTTGCATCGTTCGCGGAATCTATATCGGTGTTGAACCGGGGGGCCCCACTTGAGCAGGTTTTCGATAAAATTCCGGTAAATACTGTCGGGAGTTTGCCTATTGGCTTGCAGCCCGAAGATTCCGAGGGGAGCAGCAAGAGTACATCGGTTTTGAAACAACGGAGAGGGTGTTACAAGAGGAGGTACTGTACTGATTATCCCTTTTTCCTTTCAGCTGTTTGATCTAATTAATTACCATGGTTTGTTGTTTTTTTCCTGAGCTTGAGGGCATTTTGGTCTTTTTAAAAGAGTGATAGTGAGTGTTTTTCTTGCTATCCACCGTTGGATCCAAGTCAAACGTGAACAAGAAGGAAGACTTTGTCCGTGAAGACAATTCTGTCCCTATTTGCTCCAAAGAATTACAACCAGATCGACCTTGTATCATTATGGAGCTTGAAAGTTGAAACTATGTTTAATTTCTTACTAACCATATGATTTTAATTGCAGAAAGACTAACCAAACATGGACAAAAATCACCCCAAATTTGATCGACGATGGCCATGCGTGGAGAAAGTATGGACAGAAAGTTATCCTCAATACCAAACATCCAAGGTTTGATTTTTCTACTCATGTTCCATCGATTTTTCTTCGTCCCATAAATTCGTATCCTCGATCTTTTCAATGCACTCTCCGGCACATAACATCATAAGAACTGGGGAAAAAAAACGAATCTTCATATACAGCTGTTCGATCAACTTGAAATAAAGAATATAATAATTTCGGTACAGAGAACCTGTCTCCTTGCAATATTAACAATTCCGGCAGGTAAACGCATTTAATCAATTATTGAAAAGATTTTTTTAAATGAGTTTTTGTCGGTGCCCCAGAATAATACTCCGTATGTTTGGTTTTTGGAAAAGTTTTAGGAAGCATAGCTAATTCCAATTTTTGATGTGCAGGAACTACTATAGGTGCACTCACAAGTTTGATCAAGGTTGCCAAGCAACCAAACAGGTTCAAAGTACCGAGGAGGACCCACCAATGTTCCGGACCACATACAACGGCAGTCACACTTGTCAAAATCTACTTAAACCTCCTCAAATAATCCTGGATTCCACTATCCCTGGGGACAGCTCTAATTCAGTTTTCCTTAGCTTTGGTTCAACCAACTATCCAGGCACCAACTTGAACCATGAAACCTATTACCCAACCTTCCCTTTGGTAAAACAGGAATATTCTCCTAACCAAGAGCTGAAGCCTAGTTTCGACCACAACAAATCAACGTTGGCTAATCCTTTATTGACGTTTGATTCATCTGAGCCTATGCTAACGTTGTCATCAGGGTCTGATCACGGTGATATGATCTCTTCTTCCGGAGCTTACTCATGTACGGCTAGCACACATGATGATAGTCATCATAGCTTTGACCTGGATGTGTTTGGGGCTGTTGGTGATATTGATGTCTCTGAGTTTGGATTTTGTTAATTAGTCCTACGTGTATGCTGTTGTATAAGAATTTTCTCTTTTTTTCTTACTTCCTAAACTTGATGTATAGAAGTATGTATCATTTAACATGTATATGTTTTTTCCTCGATCTTGCGCACTATTTTGAATTTAGATTAGTCCTTTCGTTGCGTTACCGAAAAAACGTAGTTATGACTTTTATATCCTGAGATAGATCCAGGCAATAGAAGTGGTGCATCTGTTCTAGTTAAGAACCGACATATATACTCATTGAGAAGTGATTTCACACAAATCTCCAATTGGATAAAAATTCTTCTTTTTTAGGTTATCAGAGTTACACAAAAGTGCATGCCTGTTTTGTTGAATCCTCTCGCGTTCTCCGAGGGGTTCTTCCTTGTATAAAAAAAGAATCTGGCACCGTGCAGTCGGCTGATCATCGGCTTGTACCGAGTTTATTTTCATGATCGAAACTGTTTATGTTGTACGTAGAGCTCGTCGAGAGCCTAAACCACGTCAAAAATCATGTTAATCGAATACTTATTAATACCTAATTGGAGTGAATTTTTCCTTTATTAAATGAGATTTGAAGGGTTTGATACATTGCGGCCATATCCATTTTTGGAAACATAAATGTGATCCGATTAGGAAGTAAACAATGTTTAATTAGCATGATTTTTGACATGCTTAAAGTCCTCGACAGGCTCTACGACATGGATAGTTTCGATCATAAAAATAAACTCGGTATGAGTCGATAATTGGCCGATTGTATAGTGCAGTGCCCATATGGGTACTGCCGACAAGCCAGCTCCTAAAAAAAGTTGCTTATTAAAAATCGGAGAGTACTACTGCAAACATCAGTTTCTACCCTTCATTAAAAAAGGGCTAAATTTCACTGACCTCCCCTGAGGTTCCTGACACAGACAGATACCTCTCTTGAGATTTCTGAAATATCATTGAACTCCCTTGCTTTTGCCGACAATATGATTATTCCCCCTTCCATTACTCTTCCGTTAATTTTTTTAACAGAACTTGGAAATTCACAATGACATCAGCACTCTATACAATTGCAGTACCTATTTTACCCTCCATTAGTCAACCAATTCAACTTCATACAATTTCACACTCTCCTCCCTCTTTCTCCCTCCTCCCTCCTCCCCTTCCCCAATTCTAATATTTTTTTTTTCTCTCTCTCTCTTTTTTTTCGGCATTTTTTTGCTGCAAGTATAAAATAAAAGCTTTATTTTCCGTGTTAAGAAGCCAAAACTCCATTATTCACAAACTTATTTGTAATCCAAACCAAAAAAGAAAAGAAAAAGGAACATGAATTAATTCCTTTGATCCACATTTATAGGCCAATTGAAATCAAAGAGCGCAAGCTCATTCCTTAGGAATCTGTTTGGGGGAAATTTTGATGTAAACCCATAACCAGAGAAGAGAAGAAGATATAGGGACCACGACTTCCCGGCACAAACTCTCAACATTGCGCATGGTCGGGCCGTAATCCAATTTCATAAAATTAAACCCAGGAATTTCAAAGCAAGATCGGTGGGTAATGGGTTGCTTCCATGGAGATGGATGCGGCAACGGTATTTATAGACTTTGTTTATCTAAACAAAAGCAGAAAATTAACTAAAATGATCAATCAAGAATATTAGTGAAGTGGGTTTCAGGTTGGAAAGATAAATGGAGAGTCGAATAGAAAAGGTAGATGATGGAGGCAGAGGTGGAAGGATGTGGTGACAATGGTGTACGTTACTGAGTGATCATTGGGAGTTCCATTGGAGTAGTTAGAAAGAGAAACTGACTTTGCAAAATTGATCATGAGTGACCTTCGGGCAATAGCTTCACATTAATGTCCCATTTTGATGGAACAACAAGGCTAATAATTTTTCAGGGTAATTTTTTTGGTCTTATTTTAAAAAATTTTGCCTTTTTTAGTTTTTCTTCAATTTTATTTCAAATTAGTGGTTCATCTCCACAAGAGAAATTAGAATAAAAAAAAATGAACCAAACTAAAAAGAATCTGGATAATGAAATAAAAATCTAATAAATCTGTTTGCTTTGAATTATTTTCATATTTATTGAACTATTTTAAACTTTTTTTTGAGTTAAAAAAGGAACTATTTTAAAGTTTTGATAGGGATCCAAGCGACAAGCTTATCTCTCAATAAGGAGGCATACCCTGAAAGAAATGTTTGATGGTCGGGTTATAAAATAACCATAAATCTTTACTTTTTAGATTTCTCTTGTTGAGACAAACCAATAACCCCAAAAAATTGACCAAACTAACAAAGCAATTTTTTTTTTGAACAATTAGAGCAATGCTACGTACCCTAAAATGCCTGAAAAGATAAAATCAATGGTTCAGATTCACTAATCTCTCTTTTCGGGATAATTATTTGTAGTGCTTAAAATTCTTAAAATGTTGTTGAAAAGGAGTGCTGTGTAATTAATGTGGATACCAATGATTAGGATTCACAAAGGTGGTAGTATAAGTCAGTAGAGGTGGTGTATAGAACTATTTGATTCTCTTTTCCACGTTGATTTTTAACCATTAAGAAGTCAATTGAGTGGGAGGGTATTTAAGTCTTTTAAACAGTGGGGTTAACGCCATCCATGGGTAGTTAATGGGATGGGGAAATATTGATATTGTCAGTAAAGTAGGGGAGGTTAGTGATATTTCAGAAACTTTAGAGGAGGTCTCTGAAAATGTTAAAAACCTCAGGAGAGGTCAGTGAAATTTACCCTTAAAAAAAGGGCGCTGCTATTCGCAGCCCTCTATTTACTCCCATAGCCTGTTAAAAATTTTCAATTATACTCGACAGTTAGTTACCGAAATTGAGATATATTTTCAGCGTCCAATTACCGAAATATAATATTTTTTTCAACAGATGTTTACCGAAAATGCATGTTCGGCAGTTGTTTACTGAAAGTTGAACATATTTTCGACATGTAGTTACCGAAATATAATCTTGTTTTCAACAGCAATTTACCGAAATGTTATTTATGATTTTCAACAATCATTTACCGAAATTTAGTGGGCTACAGGAGTAAATAGAGGGTTGCGAATAGCGGCGCCCTAAAAAAATTATAGGTGTAAATGGTCCCAAGTCCCAAATACCACTTCTCACCAGGGGTGTCCTAAGAATTGATAGTAATCCATAAGAGGTGACTTTCACACTTTTTTAATTTGATGATGGATGCACCTCTTCTTTTTTTTTTTAGTAGGTGAAGCCACATAAAGCTAGCTTCATGTGTGACTGAGGCTCCGTTCCGGAACTCAATATAAGTCTTTATTTTTTAATAAGGCAATTTTAAGCTCAAAAATAATGTGTTTACGCAAATAATTTTTCTACCAATATGGATCTAGTTTGATAGATCTCATCGAGATTTTTTATACGATGCAAAAAAAATTTAAAAATTATTTTTCATTTACATTATTTTTGAATTTGAAAATGTGAAATAAGTAATTATTTTTTAAGAAGATATTCTGGAACGGAGCCTGAGGCCCTGTTTAAAAAACCTTTTTAAAAAATAAACAGTTTATTTCACATTTTCAAACTCAAAAATAAAGTAAATGAAAAATAATTTTTCAATTTTTTTTGTATCGTATAAAAAGATCTCATCGATATTTTTCAAACAAGATTCATATTGCATATTTTTATATTTTAATAAACCCATAATTTTTGAACTTGAAATTGCCTTCTTAAAAAATAAGAACTTATTTTTTATTCCAGAATAGAGCCTGAATCCACTCTTTCTCTGAGGGGGGTTTTAGGTCATTTGTGCTATATTTGGTTTGGTTTTTGAAAAATTGTACAGGTAATAAGTGGAGAGAAATAGATAGAGAAATGTTGAAAATAGAGAGAATCTAGGGAGAATTTTTTAAATTTTTTTTTTGAAAAGTAAAGAAAACAAGGCATTGATAATTCACTAACACACACAAAATAGAGTGCAATTGTTAATTATTATTATATGGAGTAATATTATAGTATACACAAAGGAGAGTGTGTGTTATACTCCCTCTGTCCCAATTTACTTATCCTAGTTCTATTCTAATTAGATTAAAAATTAGTTATATGAATTTTATATCTAATATGGATCTTGTTTGATAGATCTCGATTTATTCTATAATTCAATGTTTTTGAAATCACTTAAAATATTATAAATTATAAAATATAATTAATTAAAAAATGGTCCGAACTCCAAAAAATAACAAGTAAATTAAGACGGAGAGAGTACTATTCATTAATATTCCTATCCATTGAATCTGATGAATAAAACTGACGCGATGATGCTACAGAATATACTACCCCTAGTACCGATGATGTAGTAGGCTAGCTAGGACCACCCTGTGTGTTTTTATAATATGGAGAGACGTGGGTTTTTAAGCAGGTGGGAAAGCACTCGTGGCTATAACTTGCTAGACAAAAAAGTACTCCTACTGCTAGTACTATAGTTGGATCATTCAAAACAAATAGTGGAAGGGTGCCATAGTGGAATACAGGAGCTTTTAATTTGTCAGAGCCTTTGGAGAAGAAAAGTTACCCGCTTAAATGTTTGGTAGGTAGTGTCCAGGCCAACTGGCCAAGTTATGATACCTTAGCTTGGTCGGGAGTACCGGACCCAATTTAGGTTATAACTTGGATTCATGTGTAGTATATATATATCCATTCGTATATTGGCAATATTTACCAAACCAAAATAAAGTGAAACTAACTGTCCCTCTCTTTACCTCTGACTTTGCCAAACTAGGCTACCCTAACAAATCTTACTGCTTTCCCCGTCCCATTTTGTTTAGGAAAATTCTTTGTATCCCGAAAGAGTACCCAGAAATAATTTGGACCATCGATTTTCAAATTCGGGGTCATTTCTGTGTATTCTTTCAGAGTACCTAGCACTCCTCTTTTATTTGTTCATTTTTTAACTTTGTAATGTTCTAAATTATTTGTCCAATTTGAATTTGACTCAAGTAAATTTCATTAATGCCCCTTCTTTTTTAAAAGTATTACGCACGGAAAAATATGTACTCTCATTTAATGCTAAAAAGAGAGGGGTATTTTTGAAAAAGTTAAGCTTTTCAAGAGTTATCATTATGTTCCTTAAAAAAGTTGAATTCCAAAAATTGAACAAACAAATTAGAACGAAGGAGTAGTACCCTATCGGTATATACTCTAAAGAATTGTCAAACTAGGGTACCCTCTAACATTGCCAAATTAGGGTACTAGCTAGTAAGATTCTTTACTAGGGTATAGATAAATGAAAGATGGAATAAAAAAATAAAAAAAAGGCGTATGAATATAAGATACTAATACTATACTATATGTTTGTGGATGCCGGTGTATGATTTAAAAATCTAGGTGCACATGACCCCTTATCTCAAGACAGATCCGCACCTTAAGAATCTTACTAGCACCCTATTGGTATATGGAAATCATCAAATCAATTATACTCTTGTGATCCTCAAAAGTACGAATGCAAGCTTCAAAATTGGGCTTTTGAATTCGTTGAATTACACAGCAACTACCTGTGAAACTTATTAATTGGATTGAAAGTCAAATATTGTGCTTGATTTTTTTTTTCTTTTTTGAAAAGCAAATATTTGTTTATTGATAAATCTATTTTGATATTGAATTTTTGTCTCCACGTGATGTTGAATTTTTGTCTCCACGTAAATTTCTCGGTCTCTGTTGATCCGTTTCGACATGGTTCATGAATCGGTCATCTGAGTTATCACTCGAGACTTTACTTTGAGAACCACTTGAAGAGATGTTTGCCACAAAAACTCATATGGTAACGAAATTCTAGATCACAGAGTGGTGTAGGTATTATTAGTGTAAGTAGCATATAATGATCTAATTAAGCATGGTTTTGTCTTATTAATAAAGAATACAAATGAGAACGTGTCGTTGGGTGTTGATTGGTCCGGAAGAGGCCAGGGGTATTGCCGTGTAGAAAGGGGTTTGGATTATTTAATAAAACTACCAATATTTAAAAAAATCGTGCTATGCTAAAACCCAAAATATCCCTCTAAATGATGGGTAAAACTGTCAGCTCCTTTTTTTAAACACTTCGAAAAGGGTACCACTGGTAGGTGTAGAAAGGCCATTATAGTCATCTTACCATCCCCTCCAGTTTTACTAGAGGCCTGCTACACACAGACAATTTGTGCATAGATTGTGCAAATATTTCATTGTGGAGCCTACCAAGGGTTTCAAAAAAATAATCCGAGCCGTTCATTAAATGTAAAATAATTTTTCAAGGGTTTTTGCAAAAAATAAACTCAATCCAATACATATAGATACTCAATCCAATCATCTAGCTTTTTATTATCCTAAAATCTGAATGAAAAGTTACATGATTGGATTGAGTACCATAAGCATCGGATTGAGCTGATTTATCTTGAGGGCCTTTAAAAAAATATTTTACATTAATAAACGTTTCAGATAATTTTCGTGAAATCTGTGATGAACCACATAATGAAATCTGTACACATTTTATGAATAGATTGTATGTGTAGACAGACTTTCTGTAAGTCCAAGGAAAACGTGCCCACTTGCATTTTTAATTAATTTCCAATAAACTCCAAAAAGCTAATTGCATTATCATAACGAAGGGGCGCCAGTGGAACCCTTTTTCTTTTCTTTACTTTTTCAACTTGTCACCAAGTGGTGACGCAAAAAACCAAGGCCACGTGACGGAAGAAGCCCTACGTCACCCAACCAATTAGGCCCTCCTACCTTACGCCCCAATATAACCCGTGTAAATCACGCTCGTACCTTACTTTGAGATTTTTTTTTTCCCTTCGGTTTAACACGGTGTTTGGATCAACTTACGCACATCTCAACTAATTTCTTCTCCGACTTGGTCAGAGGCCAGCTATTCATGTCCACGCCAGAACTAGAATATTCTTAAAAAATTATTTTCTTGCAGTCTGACCCTAAGAAACAAATCCTAGTTAATGGTATGAGATGCAAACCTATTAACCAATCAGCCTATAACTCTTGGGCTTTTAACATCTACAATGTAATAATCAAAATCAAAAGGTTGCTAAAGTTAACAATATGTGTTCAAAAAAGTGCTCACTTTGTAATAACCAAACTTAGCAACCTTTTAACAACTTATCAAATTTTGATCTTTTGATAATCAAAACTAGCAATCTTTTGTCAATAACCAAATTTAGTGGACTCCACATCTTCTTAATCAAGTACATCTATCACATGAGAGTAAAACTCACTCTCCATAAAGCAAATGCTTTATTGGTAGGTGAACTCACTCTCCACTTTGGCAAGTTGTTGTGCATTTAATAATATTGATCACTTTATGAATCTTAAGAGCATCCACAATGTAATAATCAAAATCAAAAGATTGCTAAAGTTAGCAACGTGTGTTTAAAAAAGTGCTCATATTGTAATAATTAAAGTTAGCAACCTCCTAACCAATAATCAAATTTGGACATTTGAATAATCAAAAGTAACAATGTGGGACTTCACATTGCTAATTTTAGCAACACTCTAAATGAATTATCAAAAACTGACGTGGCAAATTTTGATTATTCACTTTTGATTATTACATTGCAAATGCTCTACATTTCTATTTATTTTACTAGAATGTCATTTAATGTAGACTATTAGATTGAGAAGAAAAAAATTGACAGTTAGATTTAAATTTTTGTTAATCCATTTTGATTATGGGCAAAAGGTAAACAATGTGGAACTTTACATTGCTTACTTTAACAACCTCTAAATGAATAATCAAAAGATGATGTGACGACTTTTGATTATTCAATTTTGATTATTAATGCTCTATCCACAATGGTATCATCAAAACTAAATGTTCGTAAGGTTATCAACATTTACTCAGAAAAAACTTATATACTGGAATAACCAAACTTAACAACCTTTTAGCAACTCATCAAATTTTAGCCATTTGATAATCAAAACTAATGACCTTTTGCAAATAACCAAATTTGATTTCCTCAAACAAGTACGCTATCATTACACAAAAACTTTCTCTCCTATTTTCAATATGTTTCTAAGAAAAATACTTTTAAAAACAGTTTTCTTCTTTTTGCGAAAACTGTTTTCTTATTAAAACTATTTTAAAACAGTTTTTTTATTCAAAAATTGTTTTTTTTTTTACTTTTTCCCAAAAACCTTTTTTTTTTTTAAAATCAAAGTTTTCAAAAAATATTTTCTCTTTTTCTAATAACCTGTTTTTATTAGTTTGAAAATTATTTTAAAAAAAATTACTCCCTCCGTCTCATAATATTTGTCTGGTCCGCAAAACAAGAACGTAAAAATATTACAATTTTTGCAAGAAAAATTCAAAAATATTTCAACAATTCATTAGATATCGATGAGTTATTGTAATTTATGAAAAAAGTTTAAATATTTTATTGAAAGAAATGTATTATTTTTTAGACCTCATTTTGCGGACCGGACAAACCTTTTAGGACGGAGGAAGTATTTTCTATGTCATTTTTTTAATTTATTTATAATTTTGTAAGTTGAAAAGGTGATGTATCAATTTTTTATTATTCAAATTTAATTGTACCATTGTGGACCTCTACATTATTAACTCTAACAATTCTTTAAATAGATAATCAAAAGATGATGTGACAATTTTATTAAATTTTGATTATTCTACTGCGGATGCTCTTAGTTGGGATTTTTAAAAATTTTAATCAATAAAAGTACCCTCCACTGTGGGTAATTTGTTGAACTATTCCGACGATTTGGAGAATCGAAACCCAACAGGATCATCAAAGAAAATAAAGACATGGGTTTTCTGTCATTGGAGGTGAAATTGCATGGGGTGCAAAACCGATCATATATTTTTAACAAATAAAAGTAGAGTTATTAGAAAATAAGTATTTATTTCATATTTTTAAATTTAAAAATAATGTAAATAAAAAATAAATTTTTGATTTTTTTTCACCGTATTAAAGGTATCATGAGATCTTTCAAACAAAATCTATATTGCATATTTTTAGATTTCAATAAATCCATCATTTTTTAGCTTGAAATTGCCTTCTTAAACATTAGTATTTACTTGGCATTCGGGAATGGGGCCTTATCGCTATTAGAAGTCGTTTTAATCGGTCATCTCCAAGTAAATGATCGGAACAAATTTTAGATGATAAAATTGGGTTTTGCTGGGGTTGTGGTCCAGTGTAAATTGTTTCGATCATGTACTTGCAGATGTTTGATTAAAATAATACCAATAAGTGATGATAGGCATCTCAATGAGATTTAGGTCCAGTTCCGGAACGTGAAATAAATATTTATTTTTCAAAAAGGCAATTTCAAGCTAAAAAATAATGGGCTTATTGAAATCTAAAAATATGCAATATGGATATTGTTTGAAAGATTTCATTGAGATCTTTAATATGGTGCAAAACAAATCAAAAAATTATTTTTCATTTATATTATTTTTTAGTTTGAAAATCTGAAATAAATACTTATTTTTTAAGAAGGTATTTTGGAACGGGCTCTTAAAACACGAGCGATTTGGATTATGAAATTAATGCCGATATCAAGACAAAAAGGTGGCTCCAATGACAGAGAAAGCCATGTCCAAAAATAACGAAGTGTTTCCGGTAGTGAAAAATTTGTAGATTTTTATTTGTAGTTGAGAAGTTTTTAGGTGTTTCCCGCAGTGAATAAGTTGTTAATGGTTTGTGAGTAGAATTACTACAGTATAACAAAAGCAGTTTTTATTAACAAGTTTTTTTGTTAGGGGAAACGAAATGTGAAAATGTGTTAAATTTTTTGTAATTTTTGTTGGTGGAAACACCCTATAAAGATAGTACTAGAAGAATGGAGCATCACGCGCGCTGAAGCGCTAGGGGATTGAAAGATTAATAAAAGTCATCCGAACTAAGGAATTTTCCAGGCAAGCTCTATCCAAACTTCCGAGTAATTGGCCAATTATAATACTATATGTCATTTAGTTCTGAAAATATAATTTATACGCCCTTCATTTTCCTCCATAAAACCCCCTCCCTTTGTTCACTTTGTTTCCTACTAGCACAGAAGCTCTCAATCAAGAAAACACACTACCCATATGGACCCCTCCTCTCCGTCGGTAAACAACTTACTCGGCGACCGGGAAAAGCTAATTCAGTTGCTCGTTCAAGGCAACGAATCAGCAAACCAGCTCAGACTCACCCTCGGAAAACCCTCTGCTGGCGACGATAAATCGTCGGTGGCGGCCCTTGATCTTGTTAAGAAAGTCTTAGGATCGTTTGCGGAATCCATGTCGATAGTGAACCGGCGCCCAATTGAGGGGGTTTTCGATAAAGTTCCGGTGAATACGGGCGGGAATTCGCCTTCATCAAATGGCCGGAAAGCCGATGATTCTGAGGGGAGTAGCAGGAGTACATCCGCGTTTAAACAACGGAGAGGGTGTTACAAGAGAAGGTGATTATCCTTTTTCTCTTTTTCTTTTTTTATTCGAAAGAATTTATCCCTTTTTCTGTCTGTTGATACTCACTCCTATGTTACAATGGTTTATCGTTTTCTCCGAAGTTTGAGGGCTTTTTCTTGGCTCTTCGAAAACAAAAACAAAAACAAAAAATCGGTTTTTTGGGTTCGTTCTTTGCTTTTTCAAATAAATTTGTGTTCCTGTTGTAAATTTTTACTTTTCCAAGTCTACCAATCAGGCTACGTTTCAGTTTCTTTTTAATTCTTGTTTTTTTTTTTAATAAAAAGAATAAGGTAATTTCAAGTTTAAATATAATGAAAATGAAAAAGAAATTTTTAATTTTTCGCACCGTTTAAAAGATCTCAATGAAATCTATCAAACAAAATTTATATTGGTAAGAAAATTAGTTGTGTAAATACATGATTTTTTAGTTTGAAATTAAATTCCTTTTCAAAAAGTACTTTTTAAAAGAAACTGGAATGAGGCCTCAGTAATTTACAAAAATTTAACACAAAACTACCTAAAGGCAATTTAAAACAAAAAAACAAAAAAAAAAACCTCAAGAATACTTTTTTAGAGCCTGGATCTCCTCTATAATGTTTGTGTACGGAATTCCTGAACCGGAAATGATTTAAATTGCAGAAAGACTACTCAGACATGTACAAAAATCACCTCTAATTTGATCGACGATGGCTATGCGTGGAGAAAGTATGGACAGAAAGTTATCCTCAATGCCAAGCATCCAAGGTTTGATTTCTCTTCTTATCTTCCACCATTTTTCCCCTTTGTACGGCCGGATTCTTTGTCCTTCCCGGCCAAACAAATTCACATCCTCTTTCTATTATTGCACTGTGCGTCTTGTAATAATAAAAAAAATTCAAATAAACAAATCTCGATGTAGGATCGTTCAGTTTAAACTGAATTAGAACAGAGAATACGAATCTTGATACATTTGACTTGGTCTCGTTGCGGAATTAACAATTTCAGTGGTTAAGTTTACTTTAATGAATTAGAATAAAGAATAATAACTTGAATAGAGAAGACATGTCTCATTGCAGTATTAACAATTTCCCTATGGGTAAACGATGTTTGTTTGGTACACCAAAGGAATATGTTTGGTTTTTGGAATAATTCAATGAAAAGCCTATAAGCTAATTAATTAATTCCTACTATTTTTGATGTGCAGGAACTACTATAGGTGCACTCACAAGTTTGATCAAGGTTGCCAAGCAACCAAACAGGTTCAAAGTACCGAGGAGGACCCACCAATGTACCGGACCACATACCACGGCAGTCACACCTGTCAAAATCTAGTTAAACCTCCTCAGATAATCCTGGATTCCACTATCCCTGGGGACAGCTCTAATTCGGTTTTCCTTAGCTTTGGTTCAACCAACTATCCAAACACCAAATTGAACCATGAAACCTATTACCCAACCTTCCCTTTGGTAAAACATGAATACTCACATACCCAAGAGCTGAAGCCTAGTTTCAACCACATCCAATCAACTTCGACGGATCCTTTATTCTTGCTATCGGATTTGACGGCTTTTAATTCGTCCGGGCCTATGCCAGTTCTGTCGTCAGAGTCTGATCACGGCGATGTGATCTCTTCTTCCGGGGTGTACTCTTGTACGACTAGCACTACTCATGATGATAGTCATAGCTTTGACCTGGATATGCTGGTGGATGTTGGTGATTTGGATGTCTCGCAATTTGAATACCCTTTTGATAATTAGTGCTACTACTGTTGTATTAGAAGGTTTTTCTTTTTTTGGTTACTTTCTTACGCCCTAAACTTGATGTAGAAAATTTGTACTTATATAAATTTATGTAGTACTATACTAGTGTGTTTCTTCTCTTACAATTTGAATTTGATTAGCCCTTCGTTGCATTAGTGAAGCAAGATTAGCCTTTATATCTTCATGAAATGATGAATCTGTGATATATATAGGCAACAAAAGTGGTGCATCTTGGCTGTTTGTACTCTTGTGAACTGTTTTCTAACATGGTGGATTCTTTGCGGTCCAACTGCAGAGAGTCCCTGCAGTTCAATCACAGCCGTTCATCTTTGTATTCAATAGTCTAAACTTTAAAAACTTAAACTAACTTGGCATACTCCAACCACACCTCTGCAATCTAAACGTGGACTGCAGACAAGCCATCTGCTTCAAACATTATTTTTTGAAGTTCTTGTCTTTTCCTTAATTAGAAAGGGAGCGCAAAAGGTGGGGCATGTGAGAACTCGAATTCATTGAATCATTGGGATGTGAATATTACGCCCTCATACTTGATGAATGCATTTTTTTTTTCCCAAAGGAAGTTACATATGCACTCACGCTAAACTAAATGAATTACAAGCTAATGACAATAGTCAAGTTATTTTTTTTAAAGGACATTTTAGTTGATATAAGTGAGGAGAATAATCTGTCTAAAAATCCGTAAAAACGTGGGTTTTAGTCCATGTTGAAACAACTCTTCTTTTTAGTAATTTCATCATCCACCAAAAGAAGAAAATAGGTTATTTACCAAATAGGACAGCGTCAACATCATGTTCCTATTCATTAATCCGATCCATTGAATCTGTTCAATAATTCTTGTGATGCTAATGAATATGGACGATTAGGTGAGACCGTGAGAATGAAGTACTCCATGAGAGATCAACGATGGGAAAAATTACTCCATTCAGGATGGATGTAGGACCACCTTGGTGGTACCCTGTTTTTTGTATGAATAGTAGTGGCTAAAAAGGGATCTGGGAGTATGAGAAAGCAACAGTGATTGTGAGAAGATTTGTCCGGTCGTTAATTTCAAAGGCCCATAAATAGTCAAGATGTGCAAAGGCTGGCCCGGACATCCGGTTATAAAAAAATTCTCGTGGTTAATTAAAAACTTGCTAGACATAAAAGTCGTTTTTGATTGTTTTCCATGAGGTGACATGTTCAAATTTCATGGAGTCCAAATATTTCAAACCTTAGGGCTATTGGAAGATTTATCTGATCGTTAATTTCAGGAGCCTAGAGTTAATCAAGATACGCGAAAGCTGGTCCGAACATCCGATTATAAAAAAATTCTCGTGCGTGGTTAAAACTTGCTAGACATAAAAGTCGTTTTTTTGTCTTTTGAAAAGCAGAACTAAAAGAGCATAATTTGCCAAGGCCTTTGGAGGAAAAGTTATCCGAACATCGTTGGTGGTGGTGGAGTCCAGGCCAAGTTGGGTTAAATCGATCTTAGGTTCATTTATTGGCAGTATTATAAATATAGGTAACATACAAAATTGTATTTTTCTCCAAACAGCTTATGGTTTCAAATGAGTTGTAATCAACGGGCAAATTAACAGGATTACAATTGTTGATTTTTGGTTGAAAATAACGTGCAATCGTAATCAAATCAAAGTGAGTGGCAGCTCAATCCCTGAAATTTGTCATGAAAAAATTATAGCAAAACCCCTCATTAGTACTCTCAAAATCTCTACGCACGGTTCTAAATAAATTTTCTCTATCTATTTCTCTCTACTTATTACTCTCTAAAACCTCCCTCGAAACCCAAACCGAACAAGGTATCATGTTTGTGGCTTTGCCCATAACAGAATTTTCTAGCAATTCTATAGTAATTGTGAAGTTTGTTGGGGGTTTAGGCCAGGCCAAGGGGTTTGAAGGTTGTACTTAAAATGTCAATGGCTCAGTTAAGGTTTGCACATGATCTTGACATTAACCTTGTATAGGAACGGTTTTAGCTAGGTCATTTAGAGCCCGTTTGGGAGCCGGTGCATTGTGATTATCCACTGTCCAACTTCGTTTTTGGAACCCGGGGAGCTGCATTGTGAGAATGAATTATCTCACAATGCATTTTGAAAACTACACTTTAGAAGCACAATCTCAGAATTAACTGTGGAGGAGGTTTTCCTTTCTCCTTTTGGATTATCTTCCCAAATTCCTAATCTATTTTGAGCATTATCCTCAAAATACTCATTCATAATCTATTTTGACCACTATCTCCTAAACACTACTCTATTCAATTCTAAACACTCTTCCAGAAAATGAAAAATGCAAAAATAATTAGGCTCCCAAACGGGCTCTTATCCACCTCTAACTGATTTTGTAGGAAAACGCTGGTTAATTATATAGATCAATCCAAACAACCTACAAGTACGGTTTATTTGTTTTTAGCAAACTATTCATGTCTGGAACAATGTCATGCCTCTCCAAATACTCTACCGGTTCGACTATCAATTTTTTTTACTTGCACGTTACCTATCGGTACCGGTGACATATCGGGCATCATAATTTATCATCATTAGTGCATTATCCCACATAATAAAATTTAAAACAATAAATCCATTTACCTAGAAAATTAAATTTAAAATAGTCCGATACCCACCAGTATGGGCCAATACCGGCCCATATTTGAGTCAAAACGAAAATGCGGTTCTAGGGTACCAAGTTTGCTAAAAAAATGATACGTAATAGGTAGTGCAGTACGGGATTTAAATCTTTAAGTCGGGAATACTCGATTATTAGCACTCTTATGACTACAGGGATCTCATGACTACAGCTATGAAATTTCTTGTACGGTCACCCTTATATATCATTCTAAAGTTGTTGTATATTTTTCAACCATGTCCACTTGCGTTGCATAAGCATGAACTTGTTTTAGGGGTTGACAAGATCTAAAGGACAAGATTTTTTTATTTATCCTCGATCGAGATAAGATGATATATACCTTTACTTTGCGCAATCATACAATGTACACAATATTCAAACTAGGTTGCACCAATTTGGCCATTTATAGGGCAACAAGACTGATAGTTTGCGTTGATTAAAACCTAAGAACTTTCCATGCATGATATATAGGGTAGAATAATTGGCTGGAAATTTGAAGATTGGCGTTGCATGCGCTCATGTTGTGCTCATCATGATGTAATATTTGTGTCGCCTAAACACTAGCTAATATCTACCTGAAATGTACATCTATATCTACATCTAGCTTATGCATCTTCATTTGTTATTGGTTTTCCACAGTTGATGAAAACGCGTCAAGTTTCAAGGCAATTCATGGCGTAAATTGACAATTTCAAAATTTCAAACCAAACCAAATCGATTTTTATGTCTCAATCACTTGAGATCGGCTAGTGACAATTTAAAGCCCTACTAGCACGTTAATTAGTATATTTTGTAAGAGCATCCGCATTAGATTCTTTACATTTTGGACCAATTTATACCTTGAAAAGTGACTTTATTACTTTAGCTATCCATTTTTAAAATATTTACTACATCAGGCTCTTTAATCTCAATCGTTTTTCAATTAAATATTAATGAAATAGTCCCCAGAGATGAACAGTGTTGGAATGGAGACAAATAAAACGAGCGGGTGAGATGAAGTACAGATTGAAAACTAATATAAAATTTTTTAACTCTTAAAATAAGGAGGAACTGTTGCAAAACTAAAACTTTGGCAAGCGATCCCCACTAGTAAAGAGGCCGATGTGAGGTTGTTTCTTTCATTTTGCTCTTTAAAGTGAAGTACATGGTAATTACTCCCGTGCGGATGCTCTAATAACTGGGTAGGCTTTCTAACATTTTTTTTCTTCTTCGGCCTCCAAATAGATAGAAGAGCTAAGGCCATCCACAGTAGTATAATCAAAAGTAAATTATTTTTAAAGTTAACAATGTTAGTGTAAAAAATAGCTCACAATGGTATAATCAAACTTAGCAGCATTCTTAGAAATAATCAAATTTTGGGCTTTGGATAACCAAAACTAGCAACTTTTTTCAATAATCAAAATTTGTGAATCCCACACCATATAAGTTAATTGGTTCCAAAATTGTATACACACATGTTTCAAATGGTATTTTCTTCTTCGTTTGCTCTATATCTCATTCTCTTTAATCACAAACTGTTTCTCTTTCTTTCCCTCCAAAAGTGAAGCTCATATCTTTCGATCATCTACAATTCAACTAATTGCCGCCGGATTAAGGTATTTCACTTTTTTTTTCCGTTTCTATTTTATTCTTTTTTCGATCCTCTCCATGTGATTGAGAACATGAAGAATCTTTCATTCTTTTCCAAATTCAAGAACACATTTGATTTTTTTTTTTTTTGAGTACATGATTTTTTTTTCCAAATTTATAATATGAGGGATGAAAGTCACCAATTTTTCCCAAAATTAAGGAAGGTACGTAAACGATATATTTTTGCCAAAAAAAAAACGTAATGGAGGAAAGTGATCAATGGTGGAAAACATAAGGAGAGAGTGAAATTGTAGTGAACCCCTTATTTTGGTTATGAATTAGAAGTGACCATTGTGGACCTCAACATTATTAAGCTTAGCAACCTCTTAAATGGATAATTAAAAGCTAATGTGTCAACTTTTGATTATCTATTTTTGATTATACCTATGTGGATAGCCTAATGCATATATATATTTTTAATTTTTCTTGTCAACATCAAGCCTGATTTAATAATGTTATTCAGTGAATCTTCTTCGTAAAGAGGGAACGTTTCATAAATACTAAAATTCAAACTTTTTACGTAGTAGTACATCAAATTTTCCTCTATTTGAAATTTCCTGGTGGAAACCGATCGAGAATATTCTGAATAGGAATCGATCCAGGATAACCACATCACATGGAACCTATGGAGCAATTTCATAGATGTTACATCTGAAAGTGAAAGAACAGAAAAAAAGAAAAGAAAAAAGGAACATGAAAATAGTGCAGAAAGGACAAGGGTATAGATACAAAATTTGTACACAGACCAGTTTTGGGTTCAAAAAAAAAATTGATCCGCTCATTTTGTTTAGCCTGAATTCTAAAGCAAATTGAGATGTATCGCAACTGCCTCTACCGATATTTGATTTAGCTGATTTTTTTTGTAGGGATCGCAAATAAAATGAGCAGCTCGGATAATGTTTTGACCCAAAGCAGGGCCAGAACTGGTCTGTTCGCGAGATTTGTACCGGTACGTGTGTACCAATAGCATATCTGGAAAAAAGTGTACAACTGATCCATTCCTTTCTTTGTACACGGGAAATCTTTTCTACCAGTAGTGTAACTGTTATGAACCATTCCCATCAATCATTTTTTCAAGGTTATTTTCACTTGGAAAAGATAATACTCCGATCCGTACAATAATGTGAACGGGTGATGAGGGTTTTCCCTTATCAAGAAAACTTTTTCAAAGCCTGTGGGAGATTTTTAAGTGGGCCACAACCCGGATTGGTAGCATTGGGCTTGGCTATCATGTGGTTGCTGGTTGGAGCCCTTGGAGGCGAGCGAACGCCTCCTGGCTCCCGTTTGAAGCCCATGAGCCTCCGCCCTCAGGTGCGGTGGTGCGTATTTTGAGAGGCTCCATCATGAGTTTGGAGTCCCTATGTCACCGCCCAGGAGAGAGTTGCTACTCCTGGTCACCCCTCTCTGTCTTTTTTGGAGGATCAAAAAAAATATTTAAGTGGGCTCCCCTTCTTTCTCTACTAAAAACGAAGTGACAGGGAAGCTAGTCAAGGTCATGGCCACGAGGGCTTTTACCATTCTCTTCTTCATCTTCTGTTCACACTTGACAATTAGTATGAACGTAGCGCTTTCAGACCAAGAACACAGGCCCACAGGATTGTTTAACCAATTGATTAGAATGGTTAACAACCAAGAAATCACATGATTGTGCCTTTTTATTTATTTATATATGGGTTTTGATTTCAATATACCTTAATTTTGGCTGTTGAAGTTAAAGTTGAACCAATGAGCAAGGTAGTTTTGAAATTGGTTCGAAATACTGTCGCAAATATAATACAACAAGGGCCCTTATGAAAGGGATTAATAATAACCCCATCGATATCGGTATCATATTAATTGGAGTAAAACAACACATCCCGTACATAGTATTGCATATCCAAAACTTTGGGTTTTGTGAGATTATAAATGTAGTATTAGGTATGTTTGATCCGGATTGTAAGTATTTTAACCAAACACCATAAATTTACATCATCTTAGAATTTTTTTTTCCTCCAACTTTCTGTATATGTTCCCTCTTAAACATAATCCTTCTTTTCTTTTCTTTTTCACAACTTCCAAAACCTTAATTTGTGAACGTCCAAGCCGGCCAATCGGTTATGTGCTTGTTCTAAGTTCACCAATGTCTCGAGTTCGAGACGACTTGGTGTCTACTAACTTTCTAGCGTATGTTGTATGAGTTTCTGTCATTCCTAAATATAAAATAAAAACCTTAATCTGTTTTGTTTATCTTTGATTAAACTTGGTTCCGTCTTCAAAGCACCAAGGGAGAGCAATATGAAAATAAAAGCAATTCGAGAAAAGTTTGTACCAGGCACAAAGAAAACACCAAAATATTGGGACTTTTTAAATCTCCACATGGAGCAAGAGTCTCTTAGAAGATACTTATAGTATTTGTTTTTTTTTTTGGGAACACAAACATGTATTCATAACCAAACAACACAAAATACAAAGGACCCCAAGGATCCGAACAAAAAAAAGAAAAGAAAAGAAAAAGAAAACAACAACAAACATAAAAAATCATGCAAAAGTTGACAGCTCGTGGATGTGGCTTGAGGAAGATGGAGGATTCACATTGGCAACTAGAGCTCAACGTCCCTTCGTTCCACCACAGTCGCTGCTGCTAGGCGCCACGACCGTTGTTGCAGAAGAACCCACAGATCCGTCGCCAAGGCAGATCGAAACTGAGGGCTGAAGACCCTAGATCTGAAAACCAGATAGGCCACACTCTTAACATGGCCGGCCCATTCATGGGTTTTCCTCAAAGCAAAAGAACAAGAACAAGATGGGCCTATTTACCTAGTACTCACAGTTAGTGCATCTGGGCCAGAAAAATTTGTTGGCTTTCTAGGGGGCCACAAAGCCCACTAGTTTCTTTTTGCGATGTAATCTTCGCCTTCGGGCTTGAATGAGTTGACATCTTCAAAACGCACATGCATTCTTAAACACACCAAATCCTTAATAGTCAGCAATTGCGGAAATGGTAGGTGGAATTACTCTCTTACCCTTCCGTGTTAAAAAAATAAAATAGAAATCCTTAATTGACTCATTTTTTGTAGACAGAGGGTTTGAGACAATCTTGTGTCATATGAACAGCCGATAAGACCAACGATAATACTACTGATCGATTTTAACTTTTGCCTTGCTTATTGCAATTTTGATGGAGTTTTCCAGCAAAGTCAAGCACATAAAGCCCCCAAACCAATGCCACTGAGGACAAAGCAACCGGCACGGGACCAAGCATCCAAAAAAGCAGAGAAAAGGTAACGCAAAGCACCCTTTCACCAACCACTGCCAACAAAAACCCTCTCTCCATTATCCTTTGTGTGTGGGCATTAGTATAGATCTGATCATGATCTTCATCTGATGACATCGCATTGATCAAGAAGTTGGCATCGATCAAGCATCCGACGGCCATAGAGCTACACAAGAAGCTAACTAGCAGGAAGAGTGATGCTGAGCCGTACTTCAGGACAAGGATCATATTGGTCTGTGAGCCAAAGATTCTGTTGTTGAGGAGGTGGCTTGCATAATAGGTGTTGTTGGTTAGGCATGCTAATGCTATGTTTATGATAACTGAGATTGAAGCAGTAAGTATAGTGGCCATTAAAGTGTTTCTCAAGCTTTGAACTGCAAGCATACCCTTTTTATCATCACCCTGTGTAAGAAAAGCTTATGTAAGCAAACTTACATTTACAAATCTCCAAAATCGTAGAAACAAAAGGATTTACTAGTACGATTGTCACATGGATATGTATACAGAATGATGTGACGTTGACATTTTTGCAATAAGTAGTTTCAAAGATCAGTGTTTTCTTTCAAATAGATAGATCGACCAAGTCAATCTATCCGATTTTAAAGGGTTGAGGGCAGAATTCAATCTTTGGGACCATGAGGAGAGCAGCATCTCATCAAATGATTCACATCTTCCGGAAAATCATAGCTATTCGATTATTAGTTTGAGACAGAGGTCATTTCATACAAGAACTCGGTACAAATTTTTTGTTTACAGTTTCACCCAAGTCATGCATACGTACAATGTACATATGCATGTGTACATTACAAGCCATGCGATGATTCGTGATATACTAGTAAAATTTTACATGCATACAGCTAGAAAGCAATAGATTGAAGAAGGCCTTGCCTGTTGCATGTCTTGGATCCATGATCTCCTCCTTAGCATGTGCATGCCTATGGTGGTTAGAAAGGGCTTGTTCTTGTAGCTGTGCCATAGAAAGGCATGGTAACCTATTGTGAGGAAGAGGCTCAAGGGGACTAATATGGTGTCCAGATAAAGAATCACTCCCATCTTTCTATCGATCAGTGGCATCCAAAAGATTCAGATCTAGATGGTCTTATAGCAAAATAGGCTATGCCAAAAAGTGATAACCTGACTGTTTATCAGTCATTTGCAGTGGAATTTAGGTCATGAGGACAAGGAAAAAGAAGTGCACTTATCTCGGTTGTTAATGGCTAGATGTGCTTTGGAATATAAAATAATGGACAACAAGATTGCATATTGGGTTTGATGAATGATAATGTTTCTTTACAACTCTGAATTCGGCAAAATGACTCATCTGGTAACCAATCCCACCATCCATCAGCTCGGCCTCTCAATTAAGTTGGGCCGAAAGTTCGTATGGACTGAAAATTGATAAGACGTGAGTGAGAGTCAAACCTCTGACCAGAGGCTTCCTGAAACCCTTGGTTGTCAAGTGGCTAAAAATGGTCTCACTTTTTCATTGAAATAGATCTCCATGTTTGGTTTGCTTTCTTTGCCATAATTCTTCAGTTTTGTATAGCAGTTCAAAATGATGCTCTCCCTTGATAGAATAGAATAAATGTTTCACAAAGTTTAACACTAAAGATAAGGTTTAAAGTTCAAATTAGTGGCATGCCCACTTAGATGGAATCCACCGAAACCAGCTTAAGCGCCATGTTTTACTACATTATCTTATCATCCATTGCTAGGCAATTACTACTTGATTATCTAATCATCCAATCCAATGCCATGTTCCCCTTATTGCATTACAGTACAAATAAAGTAAATTTATATTGTTGGTCGTGGACCAGCATCTTACCCATGTGGGTCGAACCGTGGAGCTTGGAGTCTGCTACGCTTTAGTATAAGAAAATACAGTTGCGCAATTATTATTACCTGCGGGTTTTGATAAGATGGTAAGCACTTAATCCTTATATATATAAATTTACTAACATGTATATTTTCCTAAGTTATAAAGCTGAGTATAACTTTTTTACAAGAATATCGAAATTATATGTGCTGTCAACATGTTTTTCAGTTTTCCAGAACCTAGAAGAGTCAATTTCTATGCTCAATAATTATCTTTGCTGCATGTAGTAAAACATATACTCTATTTAGTTTCACTCACAAGAAATTAAAAAAAAGGACAATAGCTTTGGTCTAAACAATATTTTTTAGCAGTCTTAGATCACCATATTATACCCCAGTTTATTTTACCGCCTACATGGCAAGATATAATCATTTCGACCTCTACTTTTCCTTTCTTTTTAGTCTTTCCTTCGTTTTATATAATTTTTTTTCATCTTTGGTCTGTATTTTTTGTTTTTTCAATTTTTCTAGTTGAAACAAGCGAAATAATATAAAATTTTGACTCAAATCTGATATGCAAAGTAAGCAAAATAACAGCGGCAAAAGTCGAAAATAAAAAGTTAGCCGGGCCGGACCTAACTGACGTCGCGAGCAGCTTCTCGACACATCAAGCGTAGTGTCTCAAAAAGGAAGAATTCTTATCGTTACGATACGGCGCCGTTTCCGTCAGTTCAGCTGAGTAAGGTTTACACGTTACTTTCGTGATCGCACACCGGGTTGTTCCTAAACTCTCATCACTGTCTTTTTCCCCCTCGGCGTTTTCCCTCCGCCGTCCGTCCAACGCACACACCCAGAGAGAGAGAGAGAGAGAGAGAGAGAGAGATGAAACGCGGAAGTTATTGGCTAGGGTTTATATTGGGGTTCCTGTACATTCTGGATTCAATCACACAGGCGAGTGCTTCGATTCACGAGTATCGTAAGGAAGCCTTCATCCCACAGTCCAATGCCTTCTTCTTCCACGGAGGTAGCGAGGGCCTCTACGCTTCCAAGTCCCTCGATTCATCCCCCGCTGCCCCGGACGATAATCCCTCCAAGGGCAAATCTTCCATTAGGTATCAAAATTTTCTCACCTAAAGCTCTAATCTTGTTTAACTAATTTTAGTCGTTTGTTTGCATCACTTTCATTCTTTTTTTTATTAGTTTGTTTGTGTGTTAAATGTTGGGAATTTGATGGAATTGAGTCAAGAGGTAGCTAATGGTAGGAGATTGAGTTGCATGATCCTGTAAAATGGACTTGTTTTCATCTCCTGCTGTCATTTTCTGATGCCGATTTTGATTTTGTTGTGTATATGGTATTTCCTTTACCGGCATGAATATGTTGATTTTTTATGCCTTAGGGAGGTAGAGTTTGATGTCCTGCCCTGACTCCTGAAGTTTTGAAACTGAACTTCCATGTCATGAAATGTGATCAGAGTATAATATGCCTCCAAAAAGGTTCGATAAATGTTTTCCTCAAGCTGTAGTTGTATAGTTGACAATTTGTTAGTTAATATGCGGATTCCTTTTTATACTTCAAATAGCCCTGTGGGGGTTATGATTTATGGTTCATGTCATAAAGAATTGGATTTTTCGTGAAAGAAGACTAAATCGTTTCATAAATTACTAGGTGGAAACAATCTTTGATCATTAACTGATCAGGGTACACTTTTAAACCATAACCTGCATTTACTGGGCAATTGCACATTATCTTACTGGCCACTGCCAAGTCTATAAACTACTCCCTGTTTGCTGGCTGAAGCTAGACCGAACCCGACCTCTGAGAATAATCTCCACGATGCACAACAGTTTCCTTTTTCTTTAATTGGGTTAAAACACATGATTATCAGGAGTAGGGGAAGCTTGATCTATTTCAAATAAAGCTAAAGTATGAAAGGAATGTGTGAAATTTGACATGGAGATGATCTCCTTAGGAAACTAATCATGCCATAGGCCATAGCTTCTCGATTGGGAGGTAGCAGTCTTTGTTTTTTTAGAGGACCATGGCTTATATGTTTCCTGTAATTTTTGCTGTTTTGTATGGATTGATACTCTCTGTCTTGCAATTGGTATGCAATTGCTGTTTCAATTGAATTCAATACAAAAGACCGGAACTCTTTTGGAAAATGAAAGATATGAGAACCCCCAAAGGTATGACTATGGAGCTAACGACTAAAATTCAGAAACTACAATAGCTGTTTTTCCCCAAATGTTCCCTAATCTAGATTAATAGTGCAGAAGTTTCTGATCTCCTAAATATTACTCCTGCACTTTTATCTCTAGATTCTCGCTTTGTTATTTCTCTCAGATCTTACTATTGATTGATAACTTGCAGATTTGAAAATGTCCTCTTCGTGAGAACGAAAGAGTCAAGCGATAAACTGAATGAGATGCAGAGTAAGACTGGATTGGTTGAAGCTATTATACTTGAGGTAAAAGACAGGGAAAAGATTGGAGGTGCTTTTATAAAGTCTGATGTAATATGTTGCACCCCAGAACTTTCCCGTGATGGATCCTGCAAGGTAGGGGAGGTTATTATTCAAAACGTAGACAACCCCGAGGGGCCTAAACGCATTCAAACCTTCTTTGAAGGAAATAATCCAGAAGCTAAGATGATGGCTCAATCTGTTGAAATAAATAGTACTGGAATGTACTATCTTTATTTCATGTATTGCGATCCACAGCTCAAGGGCACAACCATTAGCGGTAGGACTGTGTGGAGGAACCCAGAAGGTTATTTACCGGGGAAGATGGTCCCTTTGATGACTTTCTATGGAGTCGTGTCTTTAGCTTATCTTGCACTTGGTCTAGTGTGGTTTTTGCGGTTTGTACAATTCTGGAAGGACATTATACAGCTGCACTACCACATTACGGCAGTCATTGCTCTTGGAATGTGTGAAACAGCTCTCTGGTATTTTGAGTATGCAAATTTAAATGCTACGGGAAGCAGACCGATGGGAATCACGCTGTGGGCAGTAACCATTAGTGCTGTTAAGAAGACTTTGTCTCGCTTACTTCTGTTGGTGGTTTCAATGGGCTATGGTGTAGTGAAGCCTACCCTTGGTGGTGTAACCTCAAGAGTACTTCTTCTCGGTCTCATTTATTTTATTGCCTCTGAGGCTCTTGAGCTTGTGGAACATTTGGGGAACATCAATGATTTCTCGGGAAAAGCTAAGATATACTTGGTGCTTCCTGTTGCTTTCTTGGATGCTTGGTTTATTTTGTGGATTTTTTCCTCATTATCCAAAACATTGGAGAAACTTCAGGTATTCTCTCTTAAGCCTCCACGTCCTATTGAGTTTCATCTAGTTGGACTCTTTATCAGTGTTGTTTATCTACTAGACATGGGTTGTAGGATTGTTTGTGTAGATGTGTCTTGGCACATGGTGATTGGGCATCATGCATTTGTGTTTGTTTGTTGGTTGGCAATCTGATTACGCAAGTAAATTTACCGCATTGGTAGTGATATGAGTATCTTAAAATTTGTCAAATTGAGCCCATTACTCATGTAATTTTCTTGATGCATGACTTGGATATTGTGAATCTTTTTGTTTTTTCTCCAACTGTTCGAATGACAGCGGGATTGAGTGCTTGAACTAAGAATTCAACTGCTTCTACAAAATTAGTGAGTTAATTTGCTGAAAGCATTTGGGCTAACTTCAATTGGTTTGTTCGTTTGTCGGGAAAATACTCTTACTCTTTTGTCACATTCCTTGAATTTTTGGGGCCTTAATGACAAGGTGGTTAATGGAGTACCAGAAAATTTGTTTTCTGTGGATGATACAGCCACTGATTCTTCTGTGGCTCTCCCTTTCCTGTCTCTTTTGCATGCAGATGCGGAGAAGCATGGCCAAACTTGAGCTATATCGGAAGTTTACGAACTCCCTTGCTGTATTTGTGCTGCTTTCTATTGCTTGGATAGGCTACGAGGTAGTGTTTTGGTTAAACTAATATGTCGCATAATCATAGTTTCATAGATCTGCACAGTAGAAGAAAACTGGTCTGGTGTTTATTCACCGTCATCTGACTCATCTTTTATGAATGCTGATTACTGACTCATGTTGGCTCAGTTGTACTTCAATGCAAGTGATCCATTAAGTGAGCTGTGGCAAATTTCCTGGGTAATTCCAGCTTTTTGGACTCTTCTAGCATTCTTCCTCTTAGTGGTGATATGTGTACTTTGGGCTCCTTCAAGTAACCCCACCAGGTACTTGCTATTGCACTGACATCTCTTTCACTGTTATGTTATGTGCAAATTCCTGAAGTATCTGAATTGTTTGGTTACTGATGTTTTATCACATTAACAGTAGTTCCAGGCCTAGTTGTTTGTGACAGAACACTATGAACGTAAATCCGAGTTTGGTAGATGGCTACACCTAGCAAGAATGTCATAATTGTGAAGAAACATTAGGCTTCGTATGTGGATTTGGCAATGTCGCACCCCACTGAGCAGCATGGTATTACCTATTTACTGTGCATAACAAGTGTCAAGGTGGACACGGGAATGAGGTTTCTGACATGGTAAATCTCTAGATTCCGTTCAGTTGCCAAGAATGTTATGCAGGAAAGTTGTTCTCAAGAAAAGTGAAGTAAAGTAAAGTAAAGTAAAAGAATAAGAAATCTATTTTCCTGGGAGTGTTCATTTGACCAAAGAATTTGCAGGAAAACTAAAGTTTAGTTGTTCATTTGCCAGGAAAAAGACACTTATGAGAAATTTCTTTATTTTTATTCTCATGGCTAATTTTTTAAATAAAAGTAACTTTGAGAGCTAAATAATTGGCTACCATATTTCAAAAACTAACACATACGGAACATTTATTTTATCTAATGCAAAGCCTTAACATGAAATGGAAAAATTGACTTGCAATTCTCTATTCAATTGGCTATCCTTTGAATGGTCATGCAAATCCCCTATTCAAATTGACATCCTTTGATAATCAGTCGTAAAAAATGTTAAACAACCGTGCTTGATTAGTTGGCAATAAAAAAATCCACTGATTATTAGTTAGTACAAAACAAAACTGAAAACTAATGACAAGATAATTAAATACTTCCAAAAAAATATACTACCAGTCTTCTTCCACAAAACAATTATCTCAAAAAGCACCATAGTAGTTGCTCACGTAAATATCAAAGTGCCTTTCTAAGAACCTAATTCGCATCTGAACGGAATACGTCATAAATGCCTTCGGTTTAACTTCATCATGCAAAAGGTTCTCAAAAGCTTCAGCAATGCTATCTTGATTTAACCCTTCGATTTCCTTGAAAGCTTCAGTCAAAACGAGAACTATATGTATATATATGGAGTATGTTCTTATTAGCAATATTAAACTAGAGAAATCAAAGAAAAGAGAGAGAAACACTAACCTTGAAAAGGACAAAGGCTAAAAGCCAAAAAAATTGACTTGAGATGGAGAGTTTTGCAGGGTTGAATTCCAAGATGCTGCAACTATATTAATGGGAAGCTAGAAGCCGCCAAAACAAAAAGTCCTTGTTCTGGCGCCATTTTTTGTGAGTAAAAGTGTTTTGGCGCTATAGATCCATTTTCCCACGACAGAAAATCTTGCCAAAATGGCCGGATCAGTTTTGTGGAAAAGTAATCATGCAGGAAAACTTAGAAGTGTGGGTCCCATAATTTTCCTGGCAACTGAACACTATAAAAGTTATGGGAAAGTTAGTTTTCTCATCCTTTCCTGTACTTTTCTGGCAACTGAACGGGGCCCTAAGAACTGTAGATTGGAAAAGACCTAGTTATTTTCCATTTGGTGACAAGTAATTGTTAACAGAACTACGTTCTAGATCTTAAGCTTGGGCCCCTGCCAGCATTTTAGCCATGGTCCAAGCATTAACTGAAGTGGCGGTGGTGGGTGGATACACATGCAAGTGCAAGTACTTGTAGCCTGTAGGCAGATAGTATATACGTGGATACACATGCGTCCAAGCATTAACTGAAGTGGCGGTGGTGGGTGGATACAAATGCAAGTGCATGTACTTGTAGCCTGTAGGCAGATAGTATATACGTGGATACACATGCATAATTGTCGACAACTCTCTTTTCTATAAACATGCATATTTAGGACCTCATTTAGAATTGAATAGGCTCCCTACTTCCTTTCCTTGACCATTATTAATGAACAGATACATCGATGGCTTAGCACTTTCCATTCACATTTTGATACTGATCCTGATCCTGATCCTTAAGATATAGGCACTTTGTTCACTAGTCTTCATTGTCATATAATTGTTCCCCTCCTTGCTTATCAGTTATTTGGAAGGATCCTTAAGAAATGTAACCTCTCTCTGTGCACAAACACCACATGATGCACAAGGGTGCTATATCATTCTAGGATGTTTCTTCCAGTTCCATTTCCAGCCGTGAAGACTCCATTCCTGCGCCTCGACCTCGACCTGTCCTCCTTGGTAGGTGGGACAACAATGCCATAGAGAAGCTCAAAAGCACTCAATCACTACCTCCGGCTCCCAATCCTGCAATGTCTTAGAAAATAAAGGCTCCTAAATCCCTCTCTGGCCAATGATCCTGGGATAATCCTCCACGGAAAAAGTCTGGGAAAGCTACTGAAATAGGCACATCCCTGCACAAGAAATCATGTCAAAGCTGAATTTGAATGCCATCTCCAAGCTCAAATTTATGTGGTTACTGAAACCTGATGACAATTGGTTAAATCTTTCCAAGCACCCGCCCCATGTTAATCAGGCCCTGCCTTAGAAGTCCTTCCCACACTGTCTACTCCAAAACTGCAGTCTATCACTCCTCCATAAGCAGCCACCAAAAGGTCCAAAACATTCATTCTACACTCTCGCATGTGGCTACACCAAGGACCAAAGTAGTCCAAATCTACAAATGGCATGTAGAGGGGCCAACTTTTGGAGACATGGTGGCTCAAAAGGCTCGTTTAGGTGGAACATATTTTTTGTTTTCTATTACAGCATATGGACATACGATGAAATAGTGTAAACCCAAGCACCATATTAACAAAGGGTCTAGCTTCTGGAGGGGTGATGGACACTGAGACTTACATGGCCCTACTTGAATGGAACACACACAATATTGGAGCAAACTTTTTGTTCCTCTCTTTTGATCCTAGTGAAATGCAGTCTATGAATGTGGACCAAACAAGAATCATTGCTGTTTTGCTGATGTGTAAATTTGGTGGGTGTGAATTTCAGGTATGCATATCCAGGAGAAGCAGGGGAAGACTTTGATGAGGAGGCCATCTCACTTGCAAGTGGAGTGAAGGTAACTGGTGCAACAGATCCTGTAACTGGGCTCAGGGAAGGTCTGGAGGAGGATAAGCGAGAATAACTGTTTAGCCTGTGCCTCTGGAAAGGTGAATTGCCTCATTGAAGCTGTGCTTGCTTGTATAGCAATCTGCCTTTCGTCGTGGTTATACATTCTGTGTCGCATGTGAAAATGAAAGCGTGGAAGGTTTACTACAATTAACTCCAATGAACTTGATAGTGGAATCATACAGCCCATGTGCAGCTTTCTTTATTCAATATGGTAGAGAGAAATGATAGCTATGTTTGAACTCGTGTATCTATTCGGGATTAGCATATAAAAGTGGAATGAAGCTTACTTCTTGCTTTACATATTTCCCAAATGTGCGATACATCATTATCATAGAATTCATGATACCCTCATTTCGCTTAAGACAAGCTGTGTCTTTCGCCTAGGTGCTGCTGGTTTATCTGCTGGCCGAAGGCTTTGAGCTATTTTTCGTAATGCAAATACAGTAGATCGAGTTATTAAGTACGGTTAACGATGAGTTTGGTTTTATAGCTTAACAAGGGGCCATCTTATGGCATTCTTGTGGGTATGGATACAGGTGTTGCTCCATGGTAGTGGATTCTGGTCTAGGGTAAAGATCAAAAGAGAATCTTTTGTATAATGAGAATATATTTGCTAAGTTCACTATTAATCCCTCTTCACTATCGATTTCAATCCCGATCTATTTATGAATATATATCCCTTCAACCTATAACACTAAAACGTATCAAACGAGACACAATTTGAGTCCTATTAAACGGATGCCGGCATTCTCCTCTCCTACACTGCGGACATGAAGGTCTCTGCTAATACCAGCTACATAAATTTGCAGAAGAGGCTGTCGAACGTGGATGAGATATTGAATTGGATTTCCATATGTTCACCTAATTAATCAAATCAAAATGAAACGAGCTTATTATTTTGTTTAATTTTATTGATCAGCCAAACGTGCTTTGATATTTCTAATGCAAACTACTATATTTTGTTGATAGCTCTTACAGTATTTAGTAGTACAACTATCTTTCTAGTGTAATTTTTTTTTAATCACCATATTAAAATCACATATGGCTCTCTTGTCAGGCTTTTTAATTTTATAGTGCACAGGACTCTGCCGTTGATATTAAATTGGATTTTCTGATTTTATGGCTTTATCTATATTTGTACTTCATGGTTATGGAGATTTGTGATTCTTCTTTCTATTTGGTGGAATTCTAATGAATTAGATTTATAAGAAACTGCAAAGTCCTTGCTTTTAATCTTTAAAAAATTGGTACACAAGGGGTCCATGAGGGTTTTTCGGGCTAAATCCTGCGCTTCAAATATTTGAGAATAAGTGAATTGATTTTCGAGAAAAAGTGTTTTCTTTTTTTTTTTTTTTTTATAGAAATGAACAAATGTAGTTTATATTAAGAAGAAGATGTGTGATGGAAAAAGGATTGGGGCATGTCCTTGGCCGTGCGGCGGTGAATTATTTTTCCTTTGAAACATGGCTGCCAACAAACAAATGTTTTTCTTTTCTTTTGTGATCTTGCCAACAAACAAATGTTAGAAAGCAAAAACAAAAAACAAAATGTATGATTTTAAAAAAAAATTTAAAAAAGGTGCATGAAGCGATACTCTAACTCCACGTGGGCTTCGTGAGTCACACGTGCGCGACATGCGAATGGAAACAAAAGAAGTTTCCGCAGGTTTTCTCTCTCGTCTGTGGAAGTTTCTTTAATTCCAAATTGCAACCCAACATTAAAACCTTTCTCCTAACTCCTAAGCTTGCTGCTCTCCGTTCCAGAACACCTTCTTAAAAAATAAGTACTTATTTCACATTTTCAAACTCAAAAATAATATAAATGAAAAATTATTTTTCAATTTTTTTCACTGTATAAAAGATCTCAATGATATCTGTCAAATAAGATCCATATTGATAGAAAAATTATTTACGTAAACACATGATTTTTTAGCTTGAAATTGATTTCTTAAAAAATAAGTACTTATTTCCGTTTCCGGAACGGGGCCTATCCGGTCCATATACATATATATATATATATATATATATATATATATATATAGAGAGAGAGAGAGAGAGAGAGAGAGAGAGAGAGAGAGAGAGAGAGAGAGAGAGAGAGAGAGAGAGAGCGAGAGAGAGAATAGTTCCAGTATATGATCCAATAAACATTACTTAAATTTAAATACAGTACTCCTACCATTCTGTGTAGCAAAGATAGTATGCCATATTTGAATCAGAAAAAAAAAAAAAAAACTACTTTCCTGCGTCCTTTTTTATTTTTACGAATCAAATTAAAGATCTCTATTATTTTTTTGAGAAGGTCCCCATTTGCATTTTAATGCTCGGTGCATAATATGAACTCTTCTTAAAAATATGTACTAAAAACTTTTAAGAAATGAAGTATGACCCCTAAGGAGGTGATAACAAATAACCAAATCAAACAAAACCAAATCGAGTTTTATGTCTTAATTAATTGGGATCGGCTACATAAATTATTATTTTTCTATTGAGCTCTGTTAAGGTTCTCTTATTCACTCAAATATATTAAACTCATATCTTTACACACAATATCCCTTGAGGAAGTGATAACAAATAAAAGAAAAAAAAAAAAGGAAGGAGAAGAAGGAGCCTTTTTTTACTAGAGTAAATAAATAAATATATTCCGATCTGAGGTGAGAAATCCAATCACCAGATGGATACGTGATCCACATGCAAAGAGGCTTTGCCTGGTCAAACGTCAACGTTTTCACAAAACCCAACAGGGCTCGGTCATTTTAAAAAGGCGCGACCAGAGCACTCTGTATTCTTTTCACACTTAATCCTACCCCAATTACATCTGAACCGTCCATTTTGATCTATCCCGATTTAAAAACCAAAGGCGTTTTTGTTTTGTCACTCTCTTTCATAGAACCCCTATCTTTACTTAATGATTAAGGAGGTCTCCTCATCAATGGCGGTTTAGATCTCCAATAACTTCCAAGTGACGGGTCCTGTATTGCCTCCTTATTTAACAATTCCAAAAAGTCAACTCAAAATAAGGTTGTGTATAGACTCTCCAAAGCCATCAAGCTTAGTTTTTTCCTCTCAGATCAGATTTCTTGTTTTCCGAACACCCAACTCCAGTTTATTGGTTCTGTCATATTTAGCTGAAAACCCAATACAATTACTGAGGAATAAGTGAATTTAAGCTCTGATCATTAATGACTGTGATCTGGGTTTAACATAATTTCGTGTAAAGTTTGTTTTTTTTTTTTCCATTTAGTTTTGAGATTTGGATCGCGTAATTAGAATCTGGGTTTTGTATACTCGGGTTTTTTCTTCGAAACCATGAGGGAAAAGCTGGGATTTTTGGTTTGCGTTTGGTTTATTGTGTGTGGGTCTTGTTTGGGTAAGTTTGTGGTGGAGAAGAACAGCTTGAGGGTGACTTCACCGGATTCATTGAAAGATGTTTACGAATGTGCAATTGGGAATTTTGGGGTTCCTAAGTATGGAGGAACCTTAGTTGGTCAGGTGATTTTCCCAAAAGCAAATCAGAAGGCATGTCAGAGCTTCGTTGATTTCGATCTCTCTTTCAAATCCAAGCCTGGTGGCCTCCCAATCTTCCTTCTTGCCGATCGAGGAGGTATTTTTACTTTCTTTTCTTTTTAGAGTTAATAAATTTCGACGTTGCTGAAAAGATACTGTTTACTTTTTAGAGGTTTGTAGTATTCAATTTACAGTCTTTGTTTTAGATGATGTGTAATCCATCCACAAAAGGGAAAAATGGTTTTATGTCATGTAATCTTTCCAAATAAACAAGGATTGACTGCATTGTTACGTAACGATTGGATGTGGTTGTAAATATGATTATGGTTGATGAAAATATGTAACGAAGCTTATGTCTCTGCAAATTGCTTCCAAAAAAAGAATTATTGATTGTTACATTTTTGTTTGTTTTTTGGGGTATTATCTTGGACTTTTCGGAGTTATATTTGTTAAGGAAAGACCAAGGACGGAACCAGGATTTCATATACGCGGACAAAAAATTTAAAATTTTAAGGTTTATACCCGGTGGAGAGAAAAATTGAGGTGATTGGTGAGTTTCTTTTTGTGGTATGAGAGAGAAATGAGTGGTGGGCCTGTTGTCCCAAAGGAGAAAGAAACGTGTGAAAAAGTGATCCAAGTTTGTAACTCCTATTTAAGTTCTCTTGTATATGACAAATTATGGGGCTAACATATAAGTCTTGTATGTTAAAAAATCTTAGTTAATTATAGGTTTTTTCAAATTGGGGGTGGCATGGCCCCCGGTAGCCAACCTTTGTTTACGTCTTTGAAGGACACATATGGACGTCTCACAAGGTTATGATCCATAGTTGAAGTATTTGGTTTAGGGTTCCGTGGCTGATCTGCATTAATGATGTCTTTGCATTATATTCAAGCTTTGTCAGTCTATTTTCTTTCCATGTAGCGCAACAAATTGGGAGTGTTAGAAATTTGGTGGTAGATGAAGAAGATTTGAAGTATGGCCCTATTTTTAAGACTGATAGTTTCCAATCCAAATGTCTCTTACTCTTGTATATATGCATATTTTATTATTACTGTGTAGGTTTTCCTTTCATGTAACTAGCATGGGTAACAAGTTATCAGCTGTGACTATCTACTTCCATGCAACTGTTTTTATGATGTGCATGAACCATGTAGTCATCTTCGTTCTTTATTTAAAAGCTGCTGTTTTCCCAGATTGTTACTTCACCTTGAAGGCATGGAATGCACAGAATGGTGGAGCAGCAGCTCTGCTAGTTTTGGACGACCGGGTCGAGCCTTTGATAACCATGGACACCCCAGAAGATGAGAATAAGCAGGCAGATTATCTGCAAAATATAACCATCCCCTCTGCACTTATTACCAAAACTTTGGGGGATAACATCAAGAAAGCCTTATCGAGTGGTGAGATGGTCAAGATTAGTCTTGACTGGAGAGAGGCTCTTCCGCATCCTGATGAGCGGGTTGAATATGAGTTCTGGACGAATAGCAATGATGAGTGTGGTCCTAAATGTGACAGTCAGATTGAATTTGTCAAGAGTTTCAAAGGAGCAGCTCAGATTCTTGAAAAGAATGGGTACACTCAGTTTACCCCGCACTACATAACTTGGTATTGCCCAGAGGCTTTCCTCTTGAGCAAACAGTGCCAGTCTCAGTGTATCAACCATGGAAGATATTGTGCTCCTGATCCTGAGCAGGACTTCACCACAGGGTATGATGGGAAAGATGTTGTAGTTCAGAATTTGCGTGAAGCTTGCTTTTTTAAGGTGACAAATGATACTGGAAAACCATGGCTTTGGTGGGATTACGTGACCGATTTTGAAATTCGGTGCCCTATGAAGGATAAGAAGTACAACGACGATTGTGCAAATGAAGTTATCAAATCACTTGGTATGTTATCGATTCACATTTTCTGAATGTTTTATTATTTCATCATCTTTGCTTTTGCACTAGTTTATGTTTGCTCAAATTTGGTTAACAGCGCTTGAAATATTATACTAGAAATTCCATCCTATGCCCAAATCTTCATTTGTTGGCTGTGATAAGAGTGCATCCCATTTCTTGGTACTCTTTAACCAACTAGTAGCTTAGAAGTTGCTTTCTTAGTCTTGATTATTGAAATGTAACTCCTGTATTACTTTTGTATAGTCGACTGTGGCAATGTTTGTTTGAGTGGTTGAAGTTTGTAGAGAGAATTTCTTTCGGCCTTCCACAACTTGCAATATTTTTATCTAGCTCAGCCATTGCTCATCACTCATCATTTGTGATCCAATGTCCATAACTTGTCTGATTTTTAATGGGAACAAGGATCGCATAAATAAGCTCTTTGCATTCTCAGTAATTTTTTTTTTTGATGATCCCATAATTGTAATTTATCTTCTAGGCTTGTGATACTTTAATCTAACAAATAAGTTTATTGTTTCTTTGGTAAACTTTTAAGGGGTTGATGTCAATGAGATTCAAAAATGCATAGGAGATCCTACCGCAGATGTAGAGAACCCGATTCTTAAAGCTGAGCAGGAAGCACAGGTACTAAACCTCAGAGACAGATTCTTCTGATGATTGTTGTAGCCTTTTATTTTGACAATACTTTCTTGGAGCATCGTGTTGATAGCATTTTATTTTCATGGAATCTGATCTCAGATTGGCCAAGGCACACGTGGGGATGTGACTATATTGCCAACGCTTGTCATAAACAACCGACAGTATAGAGGTTTTTAGAAACTGTACTTTGATAATTATACATGCTATCTTTTTCCATGAATCTACTTCTGTGGCGTAATTCTTCCTTTTCTCAGGTAAGCTGGACAAGAGTGCAGTTCTGAAAGCCATCTGTTCAGGTTTCCTGGAGACCACGGAGCCTGCAATCTGTTTAAGTGCAGGTAATATTATACGCCATTTCTTCTAGGATTATAATATTGTTTTTATGCATGAGGTTTCACTTTTACTGTTGTTCGTCTGCGTTGGCCGAGCAAATAGAATCCATTCAATATCTGAGTGGATTAATAAAATTTTATCTTAGAAATTTATTTTATTTTATTTTTGTGATATGATGTTACTTTTTGTTAAGCTGCTACATTTTAACCATCTCCGGTCATGTACTTTGACAATCAGACGTATATATTGTGTGGTATTTGCAAGTTTTTTGATGGCTGATTCTTATCTTTTCTTGTTCTTTCTTGAAGATATGGAAACAAATGAGTGTCTAGAAAATAATGGTGGATGCTGGCAGGATAAGGCAGCCAACATCACTGCATGCCGGGTATGTAGCCATTTGTGCTTGAATGCTTGTGTGGAATAATTTTTCGTGTCTTTTCCAAAATAAATATGCTGGTTCTCTGATATTTAAAAACTTCTTGTAGGATACTTTTCGAGGGAGAGTGTGTGAATGCCCAATTGTGCAGGGTGTACAGTTTAATGGCGATGGTTACACTCAATGTGAAGGTAAATATTTATTCAAATTAACAAAGCCAAGTTTTCTATGCTGCTCGGCGCTCATGATACAACAGTCTAACTAATCTAGCTAATGAAGTCATTCACTGATTAATTGTGGCAGGAATTTCATGCGTTTTTAGCTAAATCAACTACAAATCAAAGTCAAGATTTAGGATTCAGGATATTGTTTTAGCCTTTAAGGTAGATTTAAATGCATCAGCTGCCTATAAAAACCTTCACCATGTGTTGATGATCGTGGTAATCCTCCATGTGAATTTTTTCTTTCTAATTTCAGTTCATTTTTAGATGAGCCTAGATAAGCTTTTGGAGAAAAAAAATCCAGTGAAACAGTTATCATGTGAAGTTGCTGTAACCTATAAACGGATCACTGTTTGAGTTATTTGTTTGCGACACTAAACAATTATCGTATGTCGAAACAGTTTTTTGACTTCTTGTTTCACGTATTAGATTGTGTGATGGCTGCATGTCTGTAAGGATATTCTTGAAATCAAGCAGTTCTCCAATTTAATTCATGGTCGAACTCTAAAATAGTGCAATAAGGAGTTTGTGTTAGATGTAGGACAAATTGTTGTAAAGATGTTTACTAGTATCCTGTGGCCATACCTATTTCGTTTCATGAATGGCACCAAGATTTTGACTATTGTACATAGAGTGCAAAGTACTATTGGCTCGGAAAGATGGATGTAAACTCTGAGAAAGGAGGCATATTTCAATTTGTAACGGCTGTTGAAATTATACGCAGTGGATCATTAGGCAGCTTATATTTTCATCGTTCTTTGGCATATTTGGTTTGACAGCCTCAGGTGCTTTACGTTGTGGGTTGAATAATGGAGGATGTTGGAGGGGCACCCAGGAGGGCAAGACCTATTCTGCCTGCATTGTAAGTGCTTCAGCCTCACTACCCTCCCTCCTCTTTCTCTCATGCACACATTTCATCCGTAAGAGTGGTTGCATATTTTGACACTTGGTTTTCTTGTAGTGTCTCCTGACTGTAGACTTGTGCTTAATGGACTTTTCAGGATGACCAATCAACAGGTTGCAAGTGTCCACTAGGATTCAAGGGTGATGGAGTCAACACTTGCGATGGTACCGCATCATTTCTTTGTCGTTATAACAAATAAATATCATGAGACATACAGAGATGACTGGTTAATGCCATTTTTCGGTGGACCTTGTTGATGAGCATGCTTGAAAAGTCGTGTTCAATGTTTTTATCTTTTCTAATTCTGTATTTGTTTTCTTCTTCTGTATGTATACCTTTTATGTCTTTTTGGTTAGAGCCTGATGCAGACTTTTCCTGCACATAAAAAGTGGATATATAGCTTGGATCCTATGTATTGTTTAGTCTATATTGGTTTGTCAAAGTCACCTTTTGTAGATGATACGCATTTATAGGTTGGTAGGCTGTGTGTCTACGCAGTTCAAGCCTTCTCACTTCTCAGATTGTTTAATGTCTTTCAGATATCAATGAATGCGAAGAAAAGTCAGCCTGCCAATGCCCCCAGTGCAAATGCAAGAATACCTGGGGCAGTTATCGGTGCAACTGCAGTGGCAACTTACTCTACATGCGCGAACATGACACATGCATAAGTGAGTATGACCATCTGTCCAATCTTTTGGTGGAGGGAACAGTAAAAGTTAGTCTAATTTGTGGTACTGGAATAGCATCATGTGGCTGCTGGATTATGACACTGTAAAATTTAGCCATATCTCTGGATAATTTTCAAATTGAACTCCATATGATATATTGCACTTGAAGTGCGCTCTAGTTGCCTTGTTATCCTTGCTTGTTTCTGCAGCTAAGTTTTTTCTAACGATGAGATGCAGGTAAAGATTTTAAAAGCGAGCTTAGCTGGAGGTCCATTTGGGTTATTATTCTCGGTTTAGCTGCTGTTGGGGTTGGTGGATATGCAGTTTACAAGTACAGAATCCGGGTATGCCTCCATTGCTCTGTTCATGTAGTTGAATTTTTTTGTTCTATCCCTTGAGGTGTGTCTAAAGTTGGTCTTGTCTGTGAGGCTTCGGAGTCTTCCAATCAGGTTGTAAGTAAATGTTGCCGGAGGTTTTCATGGTTGATTAATTTTGGAAAAAACAGTTGTCATTGGGGCTGACAATAACAGAATGTAAAATACATACAAATAAGAACGAGGAGCAGAGGATGTTTCATTTGTCTTAATAACTAGGTTGGTGGCTCTATAGAATTGGTCTTTTGGGGAGGGATGAGACCTTCGGAAAGAAAGAATGAAAGAGTGTCCCTTCGTGAGCTTTCAGTGCATAAAGGTTAAGTTCAAAGCACAAAAGCACACCTCCCTCCCCTTCGTACCAATCCTTTGATTACGTGAATAAGCTCATAAATGATGGAGCCTGAGATTATTAACTAAAGTGGAGCGGAAGCTTGGGGAGTGAGAGTGAGAAAACAGATACATAGGGTTTTCTTGTTTTGTTTTTGAATTTGGCTTCCAATTGGGCTCCTTTTTCCCTGGTAACGGTTTGAGCTTACATTTTGAATTTGGCTTCCGATTGGGTTCCTTTTTCCCTGGTAACGGTACCATTGAGCTTACATTGAGTTATTGGGTCATTTCCACTTGTATGTATTGTGATTGGGATTCATTCGGTGCAGAGATACATGGACTCAGAGATTCGGGCAATCATGGCCCAGTACATGCCACTGGATAGTAATCAAGGGGAGTTTTCAAACCACGTTCCTCATGGAGGCGTATGAAGATGATCGATGAAGAGGCGTATGAAGATGACTGACGTACTCTACTCACAACGGGAGATGAAAGTTCCACTGCTACTGGATGCTGGCGACTTTCTCTTTCATTTCCTCCATTGAGAGCTTTTTTCCCCTTTCAAAGAGTCTTATTTATGTATCCATGATCGTGCACATAAACACCGAACATGGCACCTTTTCCTTGAAACTGGCACATGATGAATTAGCATAGTTTTTTTTGGTCATATGCTTTTTTTTACCTCTCTTTTCTGGTTCTTCTTATTGTTTTTAGAAGTCCATGTTGATGCCCAGAGAACACACAGAACACATTCCTAGTTCATACGGATGGATCCTAGTTCATACAGATCAAAGGAGCCGTGATGATTATTTGATTGATCAATTATTTGGTGTTGCTACAGGTACCGAAATTGGGGGACCGAAATCGGACCGACGGCCGCCGGCGGGCCGTCTCCGGCCACCGGACGGCCGATCCGAGCCGTCCAAAAATTCTAAAAAAAAAAACCGAGGGGGCCCACGCGGGAATCAACATCATCCGAGGTGTGTAGGGTGCTTGATCGGAGCACCCCTTTTCGTGTGTATATACACATATACACACGAAAAGGGGTGCTCCGATCAAGCACCCTACACACCTCGGATGACGTTGATTCCCGCGCGGGCCCCCTCGGTTTTTTTTTTTAGAATTTTTGGACGGCTCGGATCGGCCGTCCGGTGGCCGGAGACGGCCCGCCGGCGGCCGTCGGTCCGATTTCGGTCCCCCAATTTCGGTACCTGTAGCATTTTTGAATTATTTGTGTCAATTTTTGTTGCAATATAGAAAAAAACCAACAATCTTGTCAAGCAAATTATCTTAATCATGCTTCTTGTTTCTGCTAAATGATGTTGGGAAATCTAAATTGGTTGTACGTTTCAAATTGCCTTCTTATTTGAACATTAGCACATAACCTAATAATAGACTAAAATTGTACCATTCCATTGTCGGTCCAAATTTTTTTGTTTTGTTTTTGGTTCGAGATGTCTGAGCCAGTTCACGCGCTCCTCAACTAATCGCTCCCCAGTCTGGTCAAAAGCAAGACATTCATGCCGGGATTAAGAATTCACAAAAAATTTCTTTCTTGCGGTTTGACTCCAAGAGTTGAACCCTAGTCAATTGTGTGAGTAAACTCACCAACCAACCGGACTAATCCTTGGGGCTCGTCCAAACAAATTTTGTGCCACAGGGATAGGCGAGCAGAAGAATTTTTTGAGTCAATTTCATCCTCATCTTCCATCTTCCTGTAACTTTTTTTTTATCTGCTCCTCTAACCTGTAGTGCACAAAAAAACACCAGAATGAAACCCGCACAACCAACAAAGAGAGAATGATACTTATGTGGTCTAACAAAAGTTAGACTCACCAAATGAATACAGGAAACGCTCGCAAAACCAATACAGGAAACCTGTTCGAGTTCCTCCATCAGGCTCAGTCGCTCACCAATATGCTGCCACCATTTGAGCTTACAAACGCATGCCCCAAATTGATCTCCACAAAGTCAACAAAAGGAAATCATTCCAAGACCAATCTTCAGCCAATCACACATGAGAAACATGTGCTAAATTTCGAGATAACCTAACTGAAAATACTAAAGGTAGGGGGCCAAGAACAAGAGAAGCAATCAGGAAACCTGTAAAAGCATAGTCTTTCTACCTACATACTTAGCTCACCTTTCCGGAGTCAAGGACAAATTGATAATACGAGACTACACCTGCCGAGAAAACTGAGAACCTAATGTATACGAGTCATTCTAGGAAGTAGGTCAGATGGTCAGCTCATATACATCATACAAGCGGCTGATTATCATAATCTGAATGACGGGAGCTACCATTATCACCCACGATTTTAAACAGGCCACTATTCGTAGATTATCCACATCCAAGGGGAAGATGGGATGGATTTATTTCACAAAAAGTCAATCATCTATCCTGCTTGGCTAAAAAACAAACCCACATAAAGCGGAATACAATTTCAAATATCAACTCTCCAACAACGCAAACAAATTTTCCTTCGGAGATACAAGTATCGCCTGACACCTCGAATACATGAAAGGTGGTTGCGCTTCTTCCACCAGGCAGGTCGTGCTTGATCCCTGAAAGCCATAATCCTGTTCCTCTAGCATTTTGCAGTAGTAACTGTGCTTTTTTCCACAGAGCATTAATTTTCAGTGCCATCTTCCAAGTTTGATGCATTTGTCTGTCCGCCATTCAATCTGATCCTGTAAAGAAAGAACGCAGCCATCGCACCACTGCATGGAGAAAGCCAGTTGTGAGTTAAATGTCCATTGATTCTCAAAAGCTACTCCAAAGGTCTACATACTAATTCAAGCTGGCATGAATCAAAGCGGATATTGGAGTGGGTCATTTTTTTTAGTCTTAAGGTTTGGGATTTAAGTACATACAATGGTGCTGAAACATCTAGAACTCAATTTATCTGAGTGTGCATGATACTGCAACTACCGTGATAAATTCTATCCAAAGTTGCTATTAGTATATAGTATCAGTTTTCCAGTGTCCCATGGAAGGATTAATTCCATATTCCACACCTGAGCATAATTTTATTCAATTCATTAACCTTGGTCAAATCCAGTTTCAGTTCTACTAAATTTTTCTATAAATCCATCAGGTAAGGCAATGGAACAACTCAAAAGTGACTCCCCAATATGAGGTCATCAGAAGGAAAACGAAATACAGTGTGGAAAATTCAACTGAAAAGATAGGAAAACTGAACACAGCAACAAGAGCACATTTGAACCCATATTTTTCAAAATGGACTAAATAGAATAATTTTTAAACTGCACAACCAATCAAGTACCTGAGAAGGACTGGCAAAAAAAAGGTAGCTGGTGGTCTCTACAAGATTTAAGAAACATTAACATCAGAAAATACCACACGTTGAATCCTTGTTGAGGACTTAAGAAGGTGTAATCGAAACAGTAGGACTGTAGGAGAATGATAACTTACCTCAAACAGCAAGCGTATCTCTCTTAAAAATAATATGCTGGCTATTGCTGCAGAATTAACAGTACAATCAATCAACTTTAACCACAATAACTAGAAGCAAACTGTTCTGGCACCAACTGTTTTCTTGTTTTCTATTATTAGTACTGGCATTGTAAGTAAGAAACACACTACAAAAAGTAATGACGAGGAACTCGACCTGCTAGCCTCACAACATATTGCACAAAGTATCTTTTAAAAATTATGCTCATATATACGTTTGTGATGACTGGAGTTGTATCATGCAAGGCAAGCTCTGTGGTTAAGCTGTAAGTTTGTAACTACATGCAGTTGTTCCGACGCCATCCAACTCAATGATCAATTAATCGGCATATGGGTCACGTTAATAACAGATACATGATTTACATAATAAACGATTCCTCCATCCACTAACCTGCTTGCGCTTTCAAGGCTAGAGGATATGACTCTCCTCTTTTCCACGATCTCAGACTTAAGATACTTAAAGCCAAAAGCGTACCACCAAGGATAACACCGAACCTAATAGCAGAAATGCTTCCACTAACCAAGAAGGAAAGAAGGCCACCAAATGAAAGAAGGATACCTGCAAAGAATAAGAAATGTGATTACTGAAACTTGAAGTATTACGTATCATGTTCAAGATGAGGAATAGTGCAGAAGCATAAACCACCGATACAAATCCTGAGAGTGAAAGTTTAGGATTTCTTGTTTACTAACATTGATAGTCAAGCTTAATTGCTCAACACGGTACATACCATATGGTATCCCAAGGAAAAAGTCAGGGACTTCAGAAAATTTTGTGTCTTGATTAACAGAAGAACCAACTGTTGCAAATGTGTCAACAATATCTTTTACTGGTTCCGGGGATTTCTCTGCCGCTGTGGACAGATATTCTTTACCCTCTTCACTTATTTCCTTCACAATCACACTTAAATCCTGTCTTGCCTTTTCTGCTTGAATTTTTAACTGCTCAGAAGTTTCTTTTAAGATGACAATGGCTTTCTTGGAGTACAATTCATAAGCTTCTTGTGACACACTCTGCATCTTTAACGCTTGCTCTTTGAAAGAGGCTAGAGTCTGTTCCCATGCTTCTTCTGATTCTTCAGCTCCCCCTTTCAGATCACTCTTCTCCTCCTCCAAGTCAATTTCCTTAGGCTTCAAACAATCAAATGGAGGAAAGACCATCAAATACGAATGCACTTTGACATGTAATCAAAACACTGAAAACAGAGTTCAAGAATACAGTCCTCACAAACCATGTGAGTTTGTGGTGGATGCCTATGAAAGAACGTTAAGAAGAAGATAAGATAAGAGCATCTATGTGAATCATTACTTAACTACCAAACAAGCATCTTCTTCCCCAAAATCAAACCCGATTATAATTATCCTAAATTTTACCCCCGATTATGAAAGACCTCGATGGAAACAATCCAACAGTTGTCTGTTCCGCCAAACTTCATCGAAAAACTGAAATTCCAATACTAATTAGTAATTATACTAAAAATACCAAAGCAGCAGTCGTCTTTTAACGCTGAAATACGCTGAACGCTCATTACCCAAAATTTGCCTTTGTACAATTCTAAATGGAGCAATTATGAATAAATCTCAGAAAATAAAAATTCCACAAAATTACGAAATGGGGAGAGTCAAGAATTCAACTTTACCGATTCCTCTTCATGGGAAGCTGCGAATGCGAACACCGACCGGTTCCTGAAGTCATGACGATGCAGCGGTAGTAAGCCGAGGCGGAGGCCGAACCCCCTTGAACGAACCGCAGTCGAGACCCTGTGAGGTCGAAGGAGAGATTGCGACGCCGTTGCTCTGTTGGAGAACAGAAGACTCAAGCTAGGGTTAGGGCTTTTAAGAGCCAAGGACTCGAGCTTAACACTCATTGTGTACGGAATCTAGAGAGAGAAACTGAGAGTGTTTCGGAGAGAGAGAGAGAGGGGTGGGCGGAGTAGACGATGGCGCGGGAGGGTTTTAGACGAACCTACAAAAGCCGGCCCGAGTTCGCGAAGCGATGCCTTCTAAAGTGCGCCTAGGTATAAGATGCGCATCTTCACCTGAAGGATTTTGTTTTGTGGGGTTGCCATGTGGAGTAATCACTTTTTGACACGTGACAAAGCAACGTGTCCAGGGTGGGGCCCCAGTGAATCTGGTTGGGTGTTGTGTTTCTGGTGGCCGGGGATCTCGTAGTGGACATCGTGTAGTCAATTTTTCTATCATGCCTCAGCGTGGTATTGGGGTATAATGTCTCATTTATTAATATGGACCATTTGGTTTTAGGTTAATTTGGGCATTTGGATCAAAATCACTTTTAAAAAGTAAGATAATTTTGCGTTTTTTCGGCAAAAAAAAAACTCATTATACTTACCATGAATACTGGCTCTTCTTATTATATTTTATACTGATATTTACCACAAAATAAAGCATATTTACCAAAACTAAAAGTCATACTTCAACGCTTTTTGCCGTTTGTCTCTCTAACTCGTTCTCCAGGTAGCCGATTTGGGTGCGAAAATGAAATTTGTGGGCGGAAAAATATACATTTTTGCAGAATTTTTTTTAATTATTAAAAATTTATAAATTCACACCATTTTTTGTTCTATTCACCCTGCTTTTTGTCATTTTTCTAATCATTTGTGTAATAGACTATCAAATATTGGGTGAAAATATAAATATAATTTAATAATATTTAATTTGTAAACCAATTTTTTGAAACTAGATCCTTAAGCCAAAAAAATTTCTTCATTCCAATTTCATGTTATTAATATATTCCATTAAATTATTTTAATTAAAAAGTGTTTTACAAATATTATTGAGAAAACATTTATTCATTTATTGTTTTGAATAACTTACAATTAATGTTGTTAATATATTCCATTAAATTTTTACTTTGTGTATATATGTTTCTTATAATAAATTTTTAAAAATAATAAATATAAACCATATAATTGTAATAATCTCCTAATTATATTTAAATAATTTATTTGAAATGATGTATGCAATCATTTAGCGTGATATTATAACAATTAGTAATTATTATTGACATTTGACTATTCCATTAGTTGTAGGGTGACGAATAATCTATATAATCGAGTATAATAGTCAGAATCATTTGACTGAAAGCTTAATTGATTGATCATATTCAATAAGTGATGATATAGTAATGATTGAGTATTGATATACTAATTGGCTAAAATGAATTGGTTAATGTAGGTTAATAGTGATCAATGTTATTAGTAGAAGTAGTAGTTAACAGTAGTCTTAGTTGTAATTAATAAGTGATTGATACAATTGGCTAATGTAAGAGTAACCACTAACTATTGATCTTTAATGACCCATTCAATAAATTATTTAGTTTCAGTAATCATTAAGGTATGATGCTTTAATTTCAAGGTAATACAAATTGAGTAGAACTAATTAACATCACATTTATTGTGGTAGTTACCTTATTAACTACCATCATTATGGTGCATTAGTTATGTTACATAAATACGTACATATCTATCATTAATGTCATATTTACCACAAAATCAGGCTATGCATACCACATCATCTGATTTTTGTTACCATCACAAAATTGGACTGTTACTTCATGGTATATGTGTACATACCACAATTCTTGCTAGTACTTACCTTTTGAAAATGATTCACTTACTTTCGAAAAGGATTCACTTACTTTCAAACTTGTGCAATAAATACTTACCTACCCTACATTATGTCATTAAAGATACGAAATTACTCTCTACCTACCTTAAACTCCTCAAATTTATCCATTTGATTTTTCACTTTTCCACACATATTCCTTCTTGTCTCAGAAAATGAATATTGAAGAACCTCTCTAACTTTCATGAACAATAAATTAAAGAATTTGACCAAGTAAGTTTATCCCCATTATGAAGTCTTATTTTAGTTGTGATTTTTAGATATTGAACATAATTTATTTTTTTTAGTAAAAGATCAATGATTATGTTTTTGGTTTGTTGTTGGTTTGTCAAGATAAAAATGACCATAATGTATATCAATTGATTACCACGATATGTGGAAATACTTACCACAAACTATGGTCATATTTGACTAGATTCAAAATTATCTCCATAATGTGTTGCATTTTTTACTACTATATATAAAAACATTTATAAACTATTATCCATTTGTCTATTCATTAATTATTATAACTTTTAAACTATACAGGCTGCTGGATGGTCAACAAATCAAAATAGTGTTCAGGCCCAATTCCTAGGCAGCAACTTTAGAGGATGGTCAACAATTTCTGGCAACGGTTCTAAAGGGTAAATCATTCCACAATGTAGTATGCAGTTTGAAAATGTAATGTAATCGTAACATTTGTTTTATGTAACGTCTTTTATTTGTAATCGTAAGAACATCCAGTATTCGTGATAAGTATGTTCATTGACATGGTAAGTACCTTCAGTTGCTAGTTGTTTCTTTCAAAATCTGTGGTAAGAATGTTCAGTTTTAGTTATGAACACCCTGCATTCGTGGAAAGAATGTTCTTTAACATGGTAAGTATCTTGAGTCACTATTTTTTTCTTCCAAAATTTGTGGTAAGAATGTCCAGTTTTAGTTATATACATCCTGTATTCATGGTAAGTATGTTCTTTGACATGGTAAGTACCTTCAGTCACTATTTTTTTCTTCCAAAATATTTTGTAAGAATGTCCAGTTTTAGTTATGTACACTCTATATTCGTGGTAAGTATGTTCTTTGACATGGTAATTACCTTCAATCACTATTTTTTTCCTTCCAAAATCTGTGATAAGAATGTCCAGTTTTAATTATGTACACCTTGTATTCGTGGTAAGTATTTTCTTTGACATGGTAAGCACATCAAGTTTTATGACATGACCACTAAAATGATAGGGTATCCCTCCATTCACAATAAGTAGGCATAAAATTCCTCAAAATTCATCAAAACAAAGAAAAGCTTTGAAGACATTGAATACATATCATAAGTTTTAGGTAATTCCGGATAATAAAAGGCAACAATCTACATGAGCCACAATATCATTAGTAGTAATCTACATGAGCCACAATATACATTTAAAAGGCAGTAACCATGCTAACAAAAAGGCAGCTGCATTTACATCTAAAATACTACACAATCAGCAGCAATATGGATAGTTTTTCCTCCACAATATTATCATTTTTTCCTTTTAGTGCTGAGATATTTCTTTTTAGCATTCTCTATAATCTTTTCATTGACATTGTTCCCTTCAAACATGATCAAGTCCAAAACTAAGCCAATCCTACCCGCTACAGAACTGAACTTCAGCTACAATTAAGAAATTAAACCAAAAATTAGAAACAAGATTTAGGTATATAAACTGGTAGAAACAACATTATATGTAAAACTAGTATGTTACCATAATCAATTCGTCTTCAATAAATTGCTCCAAATTAAAGTACTTGGCGGTGTGCATGTCACAATTACCACCTTGTTGAATTGGAAGCCATTTCAGTCTTTCAAATAATAGCATACTAAATTTTTTGACTTGTGGCTCATCCAAGTATTTAAATAAATCATCCAAGAATTTTACCACACGTGTGATCAATTCGGCTCGTCTTTTATTTTCCGTTGGAGATGGTAATGAATCAAGTATGTATACAATCACATGGCGGATGTTTACTATACACATAAGCCAATGACTGTTTGAATTATTTATTGAGATGTACACTTGTTCACATGCTTGGGGTTCCTTCGTGTATCGATGAGTTCCAGTATAGAACCTTAGTCACCTACTTTATGCCTCAAACACAATTCATGAATTTCGGTATATTCTCCTTCAAGGATCACCATTTGGCTACCACATGACAATCCTAAAATGTGGTTCACATCTAGTGGTGTAATTATGCAGTTCCTACCATGCACATGCAAGCAAAGAGACACAAGATCGAAATGTTGCACCAACCACTCACAAATATATCGACCTAACTTCGTACATTTCAGTTGTAAGATACCTCCAAACCCCTTAGCTTTTACACTCTCTACTTGAAGCGGATCAAGTTCTTACATCCTACCATAAGCCGCCTTAAGTTGAGTCCTTGAAATAAAGGTGTTTTAAACACAAAATCAACAACTCTAATCAATTTCGCAAGAGCAATAAAAACTAAAAAGTATATGAATGAACATTAATACTATTACCACCTTCGGAGCCTTCAGAAGATCAAACTTAATTTTGTACTCTTTTTTATTTCTCGGAACTCCAGATAGATTTTTTCTTGTACTTTCGCTTAGCATGGTCTCCTAAAGCTTTTCACTTTTCAGAAATTTCCTCCATTGACTACAATTATTGAAAGAGTACAAATTCTAGCTTGAGAAGTTCAAAATCTACATAAGTGTAAACACTCATATAACAAAAATTAAATAGTGACCATTGACTTTAACGAACCATCATCCTTCAACTTGCATTGTTCTTGGCTACAACCAACAAATTACAAATCTAGAATATCACAAATCTATGTCATTGCATTAACAGATGCACAAAGCTGCAAAAAGACATACCAGAAAAATATCCATGCATTACGAGGGTACGTACTTCGGAATTTCATTATGGCATTCTTCATCCATTTCTTTCAACTCTTCAAATAATAGACCTGTTTTAAGTTAAGGAAACATTTAGCAGCCATGGGATAGACAGAGAGCTAAAAAACAACCAAGCTAGAGCTGTCTAGGAAAAAAAATCAACCAAGCTAGATACCCATAGTTATCTACCCTCAAACAAACAATCAATCTCTTCCTTTAGCTAAAAAATAGTCCAGGGAAAAAAATCTAAAGTTATACCCAGTAATTATTTGCAAGAGTTATATCGAAATACTTACAAGAGTTATACCAAAAAACATTCACTGCAAAAACAGGTCAGGAAAGTTTAAACAATACCCTAAATCTGCCCCGATTTTCACAAAACCCTAAATCTTCCCTGATTTTCCCTAGCAACCCACACTATGTGTGTGTTCGGCCCAGAGAGAGAGAAGGCGGGGGGGTGTGGGGGGGGGTTTCACAATCCACTTTTTGTGTGCGTGTGTGAGTGTTTTGGTGAGAGGGAGGGAGATCGGAAGTGCCTCGAGTGATGAACTGCTATGGAGGAGAAGACGAGATGCTATGGAGGAGTTGGTGTGGAGGGGCTGCTATGGCAGATTATAGGAGAAGAGAGGCACGGCCATAGCGTTAGGGATTTGGGGTGGGGAGAGAGAGAGAGAGAGAGAGAGGGAGAGAGAGAGAGAGAGAGAGAGAGAGAGAGAGAGAGAGAGAGAGAGAGAGAGAGAGAGAGTGTGTGTGTGTGTGTGTGTGTGTGTGTGTGAAAGAGGAGTGCCGCCTAAAAATTGGGTGTTTTCAAAATAATTTGAATCGGTGTAGGAGGTTAACAGGAGAGAGAGAGGGGGATGGATCCAAGGGTTGAGATTGAAAGAGAAGATACAAGGATTTGAAAAAAACGGGGGCATGATGCCCCAATATTGCTTTGGGGCATGGTAGCCAGACCCTCGTAGTGAACCCTATAATGCGGTATCCGACCATTTGTTTCCGTGACCGATAGTTTAGATTCGATGAAGCACTTTTATCGGTCAAAGTTAGCTATTACTGGTAAGAATTAACAAACATATTTTAACTACTGATTGTCATGATGAATAGCTCGGTCCGCTCGGATGCCACAGGATATGCACTACAAGACTCCGTTTTCATGTTTAGATGTGTCCAAGCTTACTAGCGCGCTTTCTAGAATTGAAAATTAAATTATTTTTGAGAATTCGTGTCAACAAAAGATATCTCAAATGAGGTAACAAACTTACTAAACTACTCCTATTTTGGTGGAGTACAATTCTTCCTCTTTTAAGTTTACTGTTATTTCCTTGAAATTATTACTCCTCGGTCCCCAATTATTAGTGTTTTGGCACTTTTGCTGTTCCGAAAGATTATCCTTGTTTAAAAGCAATTGAAAATCTCATTTTTCAAGAGCCCTTATGAAAAGATGATGGCTTTGTTCTTTTACCCACCATTTTCATATTTATTACTTCTATCTATAATAGGAGTAAGAAAATGCAATGATGTTTCCGAAACACTAGGAGGGTAAAATGAGGAAACAAATATAAGGCAAAGTGCAAAAGAAAGTAATTAATGTTTTAGCAAAGTATAGGTCCCTTCCAAGTAAGAAAAAGTAGGAGTAATAAAAATTCAATGTTTGAAGACTCTTTTTGGAATGCACTTATTGCAAGTAGTAACTCTTTAACATGTCACAAAAGCCATAGTATTTGGTAAGTAAAATATTGGGAAAATACTAATAGGTACATACCCACCAACCACATTCTTCTCACATTGTTTGAACCCCACATATATAATTATGGATGGTAGACGTGTATTGCATTGTTGAAAATGTTACGGCCTCCCTTAGAGATTCTCTTATCGTTTTATTTTGGGTTATAACATAATAGAACATTGGCTCTTAATGACTGTTTCTTCCAAAAATACAATAAGACAAAAATTTCATATGAACTTAACCCTTACGAGAGGCGATAGCAGCTTGACAAATAGATATTCGTTTAGAGTAGATTCTTTCTTGAGTACAAGTTAAGCCAGGATGATAACATGGTCATGGTAAACCAACTGCTTTATTGGCAGGAAGAGCAAGGAAAGAATTGATGCAACCCTCTTGAAGTGATTAAAGAACAAATTAAACAAAAATCTTGCCTTTTCTTTTCGGCTCTATACTTCTCTCCCTCTATATTGCAACTCATCAGCCCCATAAAAACACTTCTCTTAGAAATGACCACGATAGTCGTGTGATGTAACAGGGTAATATTCGAACGGACCGGGTAACTACCTGCACTTATATTTTATTTGATTTTCACCAAAAGAAGAAATCCTTAAACATTTTCCATTAGCTACAAGTGGCCCTTTTCACATCCCAATGCAGATAAACGGAATGGGCTTAAGGGAATGAAGCCCAACATTCTACCCCTAAAATGAGTGAAAGCCCATGCGAATCAAGACCGCTCTTTGCAATCCACATGACAAGGGCCCGTTCTGGATCCAACGTGATGACCCAAGCCGTTAATTTTCTCGATCAACCTATTAGCATGTTCTTGGTGGGTATTAATTATCAAAACACGTTATTGGCCATCATTTTCCATGCAAAAAATCAAGTTGAGATATATGTATCTAATTGATGAAATCAGATTTGTATTTGAAAAATAAATGGTCTATACATGAGCTCTACAATTTTCCAAGATTACTATGATTTGATAGTGCAAATAATGACGTTTGGTTGAAAAAAATAGACAAGTCAACAATTTGGATCATCAAAGTAGGAGTCAGAATAAGCTTATATCACTCGAATTGCTTGTGTGCCTTCTGGATTGATGCTGTAGAGAATAAAGCACCGTTAGACAAAAGGGTGAGTTTAAGCTGGTTTGCGCTAGTTAGCCGAAACATCTAATTATAAAATATAAATCAAACCAATTTGTTGTTAGGACAATTTTTTTAAAATGTTTTTTTGCGAGATGGCCAATTCCTCCTATAATTAATTAAAGAAAAGAAATCAAAAGTCACGCCTTTCACGCCACTCTCATATGCAATCTCATACTCCTTTTAATGCAAAAAAACACAACCCCCCAAGAAACACACTTTTGAGGATTGAGACCCACTTTTGCTTTAATCAAACTTTGGATTAGGGCCATTAGGCTGATGCATGGATGAAGTGAGGAAAAAAAATAAAAAAAAGGATCCGAGTAAAGTCAATTTACAAGTATAGATTCAAACAAGTTCAGTAGACAGTAGCATCGGCACAACTACCTCAAGAAATAGATCGATAAAAACAAAAAAGCTTACATAAAAAAGGTTAGAAAGCTTTCATTGTCATTACCTTTGCAGGTGAAGTTTTTAATTTATTACTCCTATTTGCATTTAGTTTTTTTTTTTTTTAATTTTTTAAAGCTCGCGGGGCCATAAATCCTGTAAAAATTCGGGAGAGTGTTAGCACAGATCGAAAATTGAGAATGGGAGGTTTGCACTTCGCAAGAGTGTGAACACAGATCGAAGATTATTTCTGCACACCTCTACATTATGAGGTTTGCAACTTAAGTTATAAAAATGACATGAATCCTCTCTAGACCATAAATAGATGCATGATCTAGTTTTGCTACTTGTGGATCTTTTTTCGTACCACCTCTTAAGATCCAACCCTTTCATCTTAGATAATCATATATTGTCTTATAGTTTGATCTGATTGTGAAATGTATTTACCTTGAAAAATGAAATTTTAGCACTAGATCGAAAAACCATTTAATCTATTTATGTTAAGATATATGCATTTCAAAATTCTATCTAACTTGATTTTTAATCAACTTAATATGATTAATGTTGGGGTTGAAATTGAATATTAAAGAGTGTATGGCTTACGCATAAAGTTGTAAACAATAAAACTAGCTAATTCATGTCCTTTTAAAAAAAAGGACATTTTTTTTTTATATCTTTCATTTTCAAGAAGAAAATTTATTCAGTGCTCGTGGTGCTCTAGGACCATTATCCACCACAAAAGGGAGGTGGTTCGGTGGAGGACAAGACAAAACGTATAAATCTCACAACAATGTGTGAGAGAAAAAAAATTGGGAATGGATTTCTACACTATCTTTTTTGATAACATTCTCTTTTGGATTTTAGTGTTGAAATTGTATATATTTTTTTTGCTAAAAAAAAAGTGTAGATATCAAAAAATAAAAAAAAGAGAGTAGAAATCAATGGCTGCTGATTTTGCCACTCCTTTTTTTTGTTAATATCACTCTCCTGCAAGTGTATTTTTGGTTCAAAAATATATTTATAGGAGAATGACGTTACAAAAAAAAATTTGAGTAACAAAATCATTTTCCAAATGAATTCCCAAAAAATTATAGAGCAGCACGGGATGTTAAGCAGGGGCACTGAATAGAGTAGAGTAAACTCTCTCTCCTACGGATCGGATTTGTTTTTTAGGGGTAAAAAGACGAGCTAGGCTTGTCGTTTTACTGTCTGCAAACGTACGTATCAAGAGGAGGACCCCAACTTTCCCACTGTCATCTGACAACTCCTTTTTAGGACTTCACCTCACCTGGGGACGACCAAATTCTTGTTTGAGTTTTGACCCATCCTCACTTCTTTGCCAATATTCTCTCTCGTCTTCGTAAGTGAATCCTTCCACGGCCACCGACGGGTCATCAGTTCTTTGCCAATATTGTCTCTCCTATTTGAGTGAGTCCTTTCGCAGCCACCGACGGGTGGGGCTTATAGAATTTGGGACTGCTCTGGCTTGTTCATCGCCATTTCTATAGTACAGTATTATTTTGGTTCTAACCACAACTCTTAACAAAATAATAATTAGACCAACTCAATTTTATATTTTTCGGGCCCGTATGTACCTTTGTGATCGAAATTGTTGAATTTTTGGAGTTTGTCGATAAGCTCAGGCCTAGTTTTCTAAAATAAGTTTGGAGCTCTTTTTTGTTTTGTTCTTATTCAATTTTTTTTTGAATTTTTTAGTTTTGCATCAAATTTTTGTTGATTGTTGGTTTGTCTTGATAAGAGGAATCTAAAAAGTAAAAAAAATTATGACTTTTATTCAAATATTTTTGCAGACATCCAAATTTTTGCAGTTATAGCTCAACCTTTTGAACTAAAAGTGCTAAATTTTGGATATTTTCAGAAATAAATTATAATTTTTTACTTTTTCGATTCTTTTGTCTAGACGAACCAATAATTAACAATAGATTGATGCAAAACTAAAAAATGCACATTAAAAATGAATAAGGACAAAACAAAAAAAAGCTCCATGCTTATTTTGGGAAACTAGGTCTAAACAGTGCCGACAATTTCATTAATTGCATATAATTACACAAATGAGTTTTGGTGTATCAATTCATTAAGTTGTTGTTCCTCCTCGGTAGCCCGGTGGTGGAGCAGACAACTATTGGCTAATCGATCGTAGGTTCTAATTTTACTTTGGAAGGTTTGATTCCTTATGCATTCTTTAAATTCATGAGCTAACAGAGTTTACTTTGATCTTTAGGAGTCGATAATCCTGTATTTTACATATCAAAATGCGGTTGAATCTCTGGACGAGCTCTATCTTTGAAATTTTGCATAAAATTTGGGCATTGTAAATTTGCATAAAAAAACTTCAAATACATGAGAAAAAGGACTTTCAAGCATCCCCATAAGCATCATAAGTTTTTCCCATGCGCATATCTCCGGGCTTGTGCAGGAGCCATTGTCGTACCACACCTCGGATTCTTCTTTGACCCAATCCAATACTCCTGTGCTCTTTCTTGTTGAGCGGTAACACTCTTCTGTTTTCCCTTTTTTTTCTCCCTACGTGTAGGTCAACTTACGTGTACTCTAACTAATTTAGAAGTCGTAAAAATCGGACACACTCTGCACTCTAACTAATTTAGAAGTCATAAAGTTAATAATCGGACACACCCTCCGATAAGGCCAAAGAAACACTCCTCTTTATCGACACTAATTTAGAAGTCGTAAAGTTAATAATCCGACACACCCTCCGCCAAGGAAACACTCCTCTTTAATCGATAAAGTACGTGAAAGGTAAAGTTTGATGTGTATACGCTGCTCTGTTCTCGCCATTACAAGCACACGTCTCCATAGAAGAATAATGGTGCTCCTTCAAAAAGAAGGTCGCTTTTAATCGTCTGCCATGCCTTTGGGGACCTCAGAGGAAAAAGGAATCATAACTGTCCAGTCCGCCCCCACTATCACCACCTAGCACAGTCCAAGAGACCCCTTTAATGATTTACAACAGGATTCTTTTTCCTACTAATAAAGGCTGTTTTCACAGTCTCTTCACCTTTCCCGGCCAATTTCCCGTCCACTCCACCCCACTGCTTCTGGGTTCCGGCTACAATCCCGCCCTAACAGTGGCCCAATCCACCCCCAAAGACCCTTTGCTCATACACTTTCCCTGGTGATTTTCATCTCTCTCTCACTCTCTCTCTCTCTGACATTTAAACCGTTTCTGTGCTCCAATTAATCATCTTGTTCGTTTTAGCCGAATTAGGTACAGCCTTTACTAGTTTATTACAGTGGGTTGGTACTACAATTTCAAAACAAAAGGAGCTTCTCGAAACCCATTAATGGTAGTCTACCATGTTTCCATGTCTCTCTCTCTCTCTCTCTCTCTCTCTGACATTCCAACCGTTTCTGTGCTCCAATTTATGATCCTTGTTCCTTTTACCTGAAAAAGGTTGAGCCTTTATTAGTTAATTATATTGGGTTGGTATTACCATTTAAGAAAAAAACGGAGCTTCTTGGAACCCATTAATGGTGGTCTACCATTTATTCTCCTGTGTTAGACATTTCGTCCGTTTGAATTGAGATTGAGAGAAAAATATGGCAGTGGTTCTGTTTACTGTTCTCTTCTTCTTCTTAGTACCACTTCTGGTGAACTCCACAAGCCCAGCTTTGAACGACGACGTTTTGGGCCTGATCGTCTTCAGAGCTGGCCTTACTGACCCACAGTCCAAACTCACCTCATGGAACGAAGACGACAACACCCCCTGCAACTGGGTCGGTATCAAATGCGACCCGAATACGAATCGGGTCACGGAGCTTGTCCTAAACGGATTCTCCCTTTCTGGCCATATTAGCAGAAGCCTCCTCCGTTTGCAGTTCTTGAAAATCCTCTCCCTTTCGAGAAACAACTTCAACGGGACGATCAATCCCCTTTTGGCCCAGTTACGGAGCCTGCATTTTATTGACTTGAGCGACAACAGTCTATCCGGGTCGATCCCGGGTGAACTTTTTAGACAATGTTGGTCGTTACGCGCAATTTCACTTGCCCGTAACGACCTATTTGGGAGTATCCCTGATTCTTTGAGTTCATGCTCAACCCTTGAAGCAGTTGACTTTTCCTATAATCAGATTTCTGGTTCATTACCCTCTGAGGTTTGGTCTTTGACTAGACTAAGATCACTTGATTTGTCGTACAATTTGTTAGAGGGTGAGATTCCTAGTGGAATTCACAATTTGTTCCATTTAAGAGAGGTTAATCTAAGGAATAACATGATCGTTGGGCGTATTCCAGAGGATATTGGTGGTTGTTTGCTGTTAAAATCACTTGATTTAAGCCAGAATTCTCTTTCTGGCGCCCTTCCGGAATCCATGAAAAAACTCAGTTTGTGCACTTCATTGCGCCTAAGTGGGAATCTGTTCACTGGTGAAGTTCAAAACTGGATTGGAAACATGAGAAGCCTTCAAAGTTTGGATCTTGCTGCAAATAACTTTTCAGGTCAAATTCCAAACTCAATAGGTGACTTGCAGTTTCTGAAAGAACTGAATTTTTCTGTGAATGGGTTCACTGGAAGCTTACCGGAGACGTTAACAAGTTGCGTTAACCTTTTGGTATTGGATGTTAGCATGAATTCGCTTACAGGAAGCCTTCCTCAATGGATTTTTAACATGGGTTTACGGTCAGTTTCTCTCTCGGGGAACAAACTGACTGGAAGAATGGATTTTCCTACCCTGATATCAAAGCCAGCCGCCCATCAAAGCCTTCGAATATTTGATGTATCATCTAATGCCTTATCCGGTGAGATTCCATCAGTTATAGGGAGCTTTAGGAACTTGCTGTTGTTGAATATGTCCTGGAACTATTTAAATGGTTCTATTCCAGCAAGTATAGGTGAATTGAAAACCACAAAAGTTCTTGATTTGAGTAGCAATCGGATACATGGAAGCATTCCTTCTGAAATTGGTGGAGCAGTTTCACTCCAAGAACTAAGGATGGAGACAAACTTCCTAACAGGGAGGATTCCAAGTGAGATCGAAAATTGTTCATCCCTGACCTCATTGTGAGTAATTTATCTTGCACTATTTTCATTTATTCTATGCCAAGGTTATGTGATTCGGTACGAATAATGACATGAATTCCACAGTCGTCGTTTCTTCCGTAAATATCCATTGTATTTCAGTTTTGAGGTGTAGACGGTTAATTGATCCACGATAGCCTTCCATAGTCTAGCAAGCAGTTAATATCCCCATTTAAGTTGGTCTTTGTTTAAGCAGGAGTTCAATCTGTAGTTTTTCTACATGCAATGTGTCTTTGACTGAATTTTCCCGTTAACAGTTATAGAATGAGTCATTTGTTGTTCCTTTTGGGCTCGTAGCATGAGTTAGGGGGACAAGTAGTGACTTTGACAAACTCTAATTGTTCTTTTCATTTGAACTCCACAGGATATTGTCGAAGAACAATCTTACCGGTCCAGTCCCTATAGCCATTGCAAATCTTACGGATCTCATTACCATTGATTTGTCATTCAACAACCTCTCGGGAACCCTACCCAAAGAGCTCACGAACCTCTCTCACCTTCTCATCTTCAACATATCGCACAACCATTTCCAAGGGGAGCTGCCGGTTGGTGGCTTCTTCAACACCATCCCTCTCTCATCCGTCTCCGGTAATCCCTCCTTGTGTGGCTCCGCTGTGAAACAATCCTGCCCATCTGTCCATCCCAAACCCATTGTCCTCAACCCTAATTCTTCAGCCAATGGAAGTTCATTTTCTTCGGATCTTCATCACAAACGAATTGTACTCAGCATCTCTGCCCTCATTGCCATCGGTGCAGCTGTTTTCATTGGTCTTGGTGTGGTAGTTGTCACTGTCCTCAATCTATGTGTCCGGAATACTATGCCACCTTCTGCTGCTCCATTCGCATTGTCTCGTGACGGTGATCTCAGTCATTCCCCTACCACTGATTCCAATTCTGGAAAGCTTGTGATGTTTTCTGGTGACTCTGGTGGCTTTGTTGCTGGTAATAATGCACTTCTCAACAAGGGAAATGAGGTAGGGCGTGGTGGATTTGGCACTGTTTACCAAACTGCCCTTCAAGATGGACGCCCTGTGGCTGTCAAAAAGCTAAACATTTCGAGCTTGATAAAGTCCCAAGAAGTTTTCGAAAAGGAAGTCAAGAAACTCGGAGAGATCAGACATCGTAATTTAATATCACTTGAAGGGTACTATTGGACTCCATCTTTGCAGCTTCTAATCAACGAATACGTCTGCAGCGGGAATTTGTATAAGCATCTCCATGAAGAGCAATCCATAAACTGCCTTACTTGGCAACAAAGGTTCAACATTATTCTTGGGACAGCAAAAGGCTTGGCACATTTGCACCAAGCGAACACAATTCACTACAATATGAAGTCGACCAATGTTCTAATAGATGAGTCTGGTGAGCCCAAGGTAGGAGACTTTGGGTTGGCGAGGCTTCTGCCAACGCTAGATCGTTACATCTTAAGCAGCAAGATTCAGAGTGCACTTGGATACATGGCTCCTGAATTTGCGTGTCCAACAGTAAAGATAACTGAGAAATGCGATGTCTATGGGTTTGGGATTTTGCTTCTAGAGGTGGTGACAGGGCAGAAACCAGTGGAATATATGGAGGATGATGTTGTGGTGCTTTGTGATACGGTGAGAGGAGCATTGGAGGAAGGCAGGGTGGAGGAATGTGTCGATGGGAGACTTAATGGTAATTTTCCAGCAGAGGAAGCAATGCCTGTTATAAAACTCGGCTTAATTTGTGCATCTCAAGTGCCATCGAATCGTCCGGATATGGGAGAGGTGGTTAAAATTTTGGAGTTGATTCAGTGTCCTTCAGAAGGAGAATGGGTTTAGAATGAATTTAGGCTGTAGAGATAGAAAAAAAACGGAAAATGTTTTTCCGGCGAAGAGGAATCCAGTGTGCTTGTTTGAATACAAGAAGAGAGAATATGTTGTTCATGGTTCATTCTATTTTCAACTCTTGTTATCCCAGAGTTCTGTTCTTGTAATTTTTATTTCTGTTACAGTTATACTATTATTGGATTCCTTTTCGTTTTACTTGAGGATTTTTTTTGATGTTCTAAGATCGTGTGTTTCTTGTTTCTAAACATCAGCACTGACTCTATGTTCTCTTCTTTTTTATTTTTTTATTTATTTTTTATTTTTTATTTTGGGGGGGGGGGGGGGGTCTTGTTTTTCTGGTTGTTGCTGCTGTTGTTGTTCGGGAACTCTTGTAAAGATTCAATTCTAAATCCTAATTCACTTGCTCAGTTCTCCTCGTCTCGATTTTTGCAGCTCTGCGAAATATGCCATCCAGATTTTTCCAATGAGGTGTACTGAAAGTCAACAGAAAGAGCTAAAAGCCTAAAACTACAAAACTACAAAAAGGAAGGCTTTTGCTCACATGTTGATGTTCCACAGAATCTGAAATGGAAACTATGAAGAGGAAACATGGATGGAAAAAGAAGAAAGAGATGAATAAGAAGCAAAACTATAAAATTACAAAAGGTAGGGAGACTCAGTAATGACGCAAAAGTGACAGAAATGAACAGGCAAATGCAGCTTATGATGATGCAGTCGGGCAAAAGGAGAACAAAAAGCAGAAGAAAGAAGAAATAAAAAGGGAAGCAACATAATGCTAATGTTAAAACAGAATGTACCCTGCCAGTTTTCCTTTACCCTATTGCCAATGTTTTATGATGCAGAAATGAAAAAGAAAAAGAAAAGTCCAATAATACAAGAAGGCCAAATTTAGGTGATTTTATTTGATGGGGATTGGAAAGAGTATTTTATACTCTATACATAATGTCAGTTTCTACACGTCTATTTGAGTGAGGTTGGTTTTGATAAGTATAGCTTGGATTTGAAGTTTTTTGTAATCAAAACGATTATGACATATAATTAAGGACTTCACATGGGGGGAGGGGGTCCTCAAGAGCACTTGTCTCTCTGAAACATAACATGCACTGAGTGCCTATCAATGCTCATTAGTGCTAGCCATAGCATGCAACTTATTATGGGTTATTTGAATGCTGCTGGTCCAGGCCAGGCCAGGCCTGCTGCTTTTTACTGTTTAATATGTGAAAACTAAGCATCAGCAACTATTGAGGATTCGAATTTCATTGTTCCTAACAGATTCGAATTTCAAATATTTTTTAGATATGCAAACATAGATTGTAACCACTAACCAATAAATATTTAGGTTAGGACTCCTCTCAGATTCCTTATCGCCCGATGCTGTATACCTATATGGCTACACATACACTTATGTTGTATATTTACACATTTGGCCCGAATACTTATAGAGTTATAAATATTTTACTTTGAAAAAAGTTTTTAAAAATCACAAAAATCACTCTGTTGTGTCACCTAGAATGTCGGGTGTCCCCTGGTCACGCGTGCCAACATAATAGAAATATATTTAATTAATAAGCACGCCACATGGTGTGTCTAATGCGTGTCCCCAGATTATCCGGCACGGATACAGTGATATTGGCGCTTCATAGCTGGCTATGCTTGAACCATATGTTGAAAGAAGAGAAGGTTTTAATGTGAATCAAAATACATCCTTTAAACCATTCTGATTGTACATTTCAAGTTACAGCTATGTAGTTGAAAGTAGTAGACAAAGTTGAAATAGACTTTGCGAACATTTATGAAATTAGAGTAACTATTGCATGGCCTCCTCTATAAGCAATAAGCTATTAAAACAGTCATCTGCATTGCAAATTTGCAATACAAGTACTACTAATTGTTGGTTTCCTTCACTTTGTTACATTGAGGAAAAGCAGCTTTTCCAACAATCCCCTCAAGCATATTGGGAAAGAAACTAGTGCAGAGACAATCCGAAGGGCCCTTGACCTTGGTGTCAATGTGAAGATGATCATTGGCGACCAACTTGCTATTGGGAAAGAAACTGGGCGTAGGCTAGCTAGGAATGGGCACCAATATGTATCCCTCATCTTCAATTCTTGGCCAGAGCAAGGACGAGTCAATCTCTTCGATACCCGTTGACGAGCTCATCGAGAAGGCTGATGGATTAGATCAAAGAAAACAAAATCGATTGACCATACAGAATTCAAACTTTGAACACGTGGCCGCAAACTTTGAACCCATGGCCGCAAACAATTTTACCCTGGCCACAAAACAACAGTGGCAGAATGACTCTTGGCTGCTAGAACCTTTCTAAGAATTAATTTTGCAGAATTTTTTTTTAGAATTGATACACGTATAAGACTACTTTATTAGGAAAGCAGCAACCCCAACAAGGAAGTCTTTCTGGATTCGTTTTCCTTTTTTTCCTATTCTTTGTAACAATATAAGAACAGCTATATATGTGGATCAAAGTGAAGTATAGAGTTAAAGACTACTCCATAGAAGACTTCAAGAGGAATCTGGAAGGGATTAGAAGGACAAAGATCTAAATCATCTCTTGCAACTTCAACCAGTGTGTGTGTGTGTGTGTCTTTGTTGAGCGAGTTGTGGTGATCACGTTTGGGCTGGCAGGGGTTGTGGTCTGGTGAGTAGGTGAGGGGGTGTGTGTGTATGGGGCTATATGGATCAATGCGCCTCAGGCGCATTTCGTTGCGCCCAGGGCTCATTGAATTGCGCCTCAGGCGCCTAGGTACTCTACAATTTGTCAAACTTTGCGGGTTTGTTCCGAACACTCTAGAACTCCGATTTTCGCAAGGTTTGAACCATTAAAAAGCTTGTTGAGTCTACTTTCTAACCCAATTAGTTTGGATGCAATCTTTTTTTCACTTCAAAATATATGACTATTTTACCCTCACCGAGTCATAAAATAAATCGTTCCTATAAAACACTCACATCTCTTTCATTTTAAATCGGATAAAAACCTATTATATATTGATAAAGAGGATTTTCAAAGTACTAGAAGATGATGGAATACAACTATACAAATAATAAAGTTTAGCTTATGAAAATGAGTAAAAAGCAGACCACTTCAAAGATAATTATGGGAGCGCTACCACCCCTCCACCACCAACATTGTCATTGTAAAACAACTCCTCCACCACCATCACTTCACCACCTACACCACCATCACTTCACCACCACCACCATCACCACACTTCCACTCTGCTACCACCATTGGCCCCATACTGGGGACATATTGTATTGTTATAGAGTGAGGGGAAGGTCTTTGTGTACTGATATAGAGTGAGGGGAAGATATTTATGTAATGATATAGAGTGTGGGGAAGCTATTTATGTGTGATGCTTTGTGAGTATTATGTGGGTTTCTACTGAGAGTGGGTGGTGATCAATGAGTGTGGTCTTTGGCTAAGGGTGCTTCAGGGTGGTGACGGGAAGATATTTATGGTTGTACTCTATCTGCTATGGTTGTACTCTACCTCGACCGATGATCAATCTTGTTGAGACCTTGCTGCTGCTACTTGTTCTGCTTAAATTGGAGATGAGGATGGTTGATGCTTCTACTTTCTCTACTTGAATTGTTGAGGTCTTGCTGAGGCTACTTGGCCTATCTGTTGCTGCTGTTTTTTCCTTAAAGCTGCTGCTTGTTTTTTTTGATTTGAGGTTTAAAGGTGATGTTGATGTGTGCTGGTCTATTTGATGCTGTTGCTGATTTGTTTTGCAGTTTTTAATGGTGTCACTAGTTCACTTGTTGGTTCTATTTTGCGTGTGTGTCCTTTGCCAACTTTTCGGTGGACATTCTGTTTCTCCCTAGCTCGTGGCATGTCATAAGGCTTGTGTTCATGCTAGGTCTTTTCTTGATGTACCCTTTATCGAGCTCAATAATATTTCTTTTTGCAGATAAAGGGAAGAAAGAATGTTGTTCACCCTTTGAAACTAGCGCCATTCTGCACAGCTAATGAATTTGCCACGTGGCAGGAAAAGAACTCCCAAAGAGATGGGCTGTGAAAGCCAATAACCTCTTGAGATGCCAACTGCATTTCAACCCAAGGTATATATATGGAAAAGAAAACATGACTTAGCTATCTGTAACAACATAAGAACGGCTATGTGGATCAAAGTGAAGTGTAAAGTTAAAGACAACTCCATAGAAGACTTCAAGAGGAATCTGGAAGGGATAAGAAGGATAAAGATCTAAATCATCTCTGGCAACTTCAACCATTTTGTGTGTGTGTGTGTGTGTGTGAGCGTCTTTATTGAGTGAGTTGTGGTGATCACGTTTGGGCTGGCAGGGGTTGTGGTCTGGTGAGTAGGTGAGGGGGTGTATCTGTATGGGGCTATATGAATCAATGCGCCTAAGGCGCATTTCATTGCGCCCAGGGCGTGCTGAATTGCGCCTGAGGTGCCTAGGAATTCCACAATTTGTCAAACTTTGTAGGTTTGTTCCGAACACTCCAAAACTCTGATTTTCGCAAGGTTTGAATTGTTAAAAAGCTTGTTGAGTCTACTTTCTAACCCAATTAGTTTGAATGCAAATTTTTTTGTACATCAAAATATATGCCTATTTTACCCTCATTGAGTCATAAAATAAATCGTTCCCATAAAACACTCACATGATCTCCTTCATTTTAAATCGAATAAAGACCTATTATATATATCGATAAAAAGGATTTTCAAAGTACTAAAAGATGGTGGAATACAACTATACAAATAATAGAGTTTAGTTTATGAAAAATGAGTAGAAAGCAGACCACTACAAAGATAATTATGGAGCGCTACCACCCCTCCACCACCAACATTGTCACCGTAACACTACTCCCCCACCACCATCACTCACCACCTACACCACCACCACCACCACCATCACCACACTTCTACTCTACTACCACCATTGGCCCCATATTGGGGACATATTCTTGTAATGTTATATAGTGAGAGAAGGGATTTTGTGTAATGATATAGAGTGAGGGGAAAATATTTATGTGTGATGCTTTGTGAGTATTGTGTGTGTTTCTACTGAAAGAGGGTGGTGAGTGAGTGTGGTCTTTGGCCAGGGGTGCTTCAGGGTGGTGACGGGAAGATATTTATGGTTGTACTCTATCTGCTATGGTTGTACTCTACCTCAACGGATGATCAATCTTGTTGACACCTTGCTGCTGCTACTTGTTTTGCTTAAATTGGAGATGATGATGGTTGATGCTGCTACTTGCTCCACTTGAATTGTTGAGGTCTTGCTGAGGCTACTTGGGCCTATCTGTTGCTGCTGTTTTTACCTTAACGCTGCTGCTTGTTCTCTCTGATTTGAGGTTTAAAGGTAATGTTATTGATATGTGCTGGTCTATTTGATGCTGTTGCTGATCTGTTTTGGAGAAATTAATGGTGTCACTAGTTCACTTGTCAGTGCTTTTTTGTTGTTGTGTGTGTGTGTGTGTCCTTTTCCAACTTTTCGGTGGACTTTCTATTTCTCCCTAGCTTCCATTTGCTCGTGGCATGTCATGAGGCTTGTGTTCATGCTACGTCTTTTCTTGATGTACCCTTTATTGAGCTCAATAATTTATCTTTTTGCAGATAAAGAAGAAATAATGTTGTTCACTCTATTGAAACTATGCCATTCTGCAACCAATGGCAACGTTGAACATGGAAATTGTGAACTATTTGCAGATACGAAGAAATCTGGTAAGAGAATCAATGAAAGGAAATGCTCCGCGCTGTTAACTTTTGTTGTGAAACAATATATATACGAGGAGGAGACTCAGGAAGGTTACGTGAATGCAAAACCAATCTTCTACTGTTATACCAGAGAGAGAGAGTGAGATTGCTCTGAGTCCTCTGGGAAACATTCAAAGCCATATGACAATGCTATAAAACATACCCCTCTAGGTGATTGACCAAAGTAAATTGTGGTGCAGTGGTGAGTGGATAAGAAAGTAGTGTGTGTTATCTCCAATCCAAATATCCAAAATATAGACTGATATAGTATTTACTAAAAAGACACAAAGACAACATCACTATTCATCTCAAATCCGAATCTCTATTTTTTTTGTCAAATACATACATTGTCTCCTCAAGTTCAAAATATAGATCTTTAGTTTATTTACAAAGTTGATCTTGCGTTAAAGGTGTCATGAATATCATCTTAGTACTTCAAATTTTGGAGAAGTAAGATGGAAAATAACAAAGTTGATTTTGTTCTGGATATGGATTTAATTTATTTTCTTGCCATTCCTTGAGACAATGAGGGTAAGTTCACGTTATATTTTTGTCTTCAAACTAATACCAAAATACCACTTTTATTTATTAAAATATCAATACCATTTAGTCCATTTACTTAAGGAAAATGAGTTGTCTTGAATAATGGGTATTAGCGTAAACTCGTCTTGAAATGAGGAGAGAGACGGAGAGTCAATCAAGGAAGTTTCTCAAAAGAAAATTGATTTTCGCATTCATTTCTTTTATAAATACACTTTAACTTTATGTTTTAGTGCTTCAAATTGCACACAATATAAGTAGTGTTTAAAGTACATTATTAGACAAAATTCAAAGTGCATTCATAGAAAAAAAATAGATGCAAAATTTTATTTTTTTTACCAAATTGTTGTAATCGAATGTCTGGAAACATCCACTAACAGCGGGGGAATGAGATGGGGCGAATCGGGAAAGTGATATGCAGAAATTAACCCGGAGGACGGAATTGTAATATCCAGTACCTCAAGGGTCTTAATGGCTTAATCAGAAACCTCAGGGCAGTTTTGACTAGTACATACAGTATGAAGGAAAGTATGGGCCATGGGTTAGAGCATCTCCACCAGCCTCGCTCCAGCTCCGGCGAGGTCAAAGTGGCCAGCCAAACTCCTCTTTTCCGGTTTCCAGCAGACTCGGCAGCCCCTCGCCAGTTTGCTCCCTCGCTTCAGCCCCTCGCCTCGACCAGCGAGGTATGAAAGGCTCGCTTGCCCTCTGCTCCTTTCTCTCTCCCCCAAAACACACCGGCGACCACCGGCGATGAGATTTCCTACTCCCACGAGTCAGTGAAGGCGTGATTTCTCATCGTCGTTGTTGTGAAGACTAGTGAAGATGAACATCTGATTTGCAAAATCCAAGGTCGGTTCCTATTTTTGTAGCCCAAAATCAAAATTGACTGATCTTGGTGGCTTTGGACGCTCGATTCCTTTCTTGTAGCTTGGAAATTGAGATTAAAATCGACTGATTTTCCACCTTTCTAGATTTGGGTTTGGGGTTTCGTTGGAGAGAATTGGGAAGTCCATGGGAACGTCAACCTGAGAGGCGAGATCTGGGAAGTCTTGGGAAGTCCTGGTTTGACAGCTGTATTCACTTTTATTGTATTTGACAGCTGTAATCTCTTTTGCCTTGGCTGTTGGGTGTCTCAACCATTTGGTGGCTAGCTAACTCATTTTTCCTAAGCAAAATGGCTAGAATTTTGATTACTCTGTTGGAGATGCTCTTAGAGGTACTATCTGTGAAAAGAAATGAGAGATTTTTTTTTTGAAAAGAAATGAGATTAGAGTAAACAGAAGTGGAGAGTGCGAAGAAGAGACGACGGCGCCGAGAACAGAGATTGGGAGCCTCTCTACGATGCTAAGATCCAAGATTTTGCCGTTGAAGCCCAGAAATAGAAAGAGAAAGAGAGAGCAAAATGTTGTTTCCAAAAATCAAGAACCACTACCCCTAACAGTAGTGGAAGAAGAAGTAGAAGAAGGTTTCAGCTTAAAGACATCAGCTCCATCACACAGTCATGGGGTCCAACCACTGGGTAATCTCTACTTCAACCCATCCTCACACAACTCTAGAAACACTGGCCTTGGTAATCTCCAAACCCTAACTGATGAGCTTGTTCTTGACATTCTAGGCTACTTGAGTGGTACCCATTTGGGTATTTTATCCATTGTCAGCAAATCTTTTTATGTCTTCTCTGACCATGAACCCCTTTGGAGGAACCTTGTGCTGGAAAACTACGGTGGTGGTTTTTTGTATAATGGGTCTTGGAAATCTTCTTTTGTTTCTGCTTATAAGCCATCGTTCGTTGGTTCTTGTGTTGGGTCTTTGGGTTTGAAAGTCAGAGACTTTTATTCTGATTATTTGTTTCAGAGTTGGCTATGTGCCAATCTTGTTATGAAACCCGAATGGCTCGAAAGGGATAACATACAGAGGAGGAGAGGAATGTCAGTTGATGAATTTATATTGAATTTTGAGGAACCAAATAAGCCAGTGCTGCTTGAAGGGTGTACGGATAATTGGGTTGCGTTGAAAAAATGGGACACAGATTATTTGGTTGAGGTTTGTGGTGATGTGAGGTTTTCCGTGGGGCCGGTGGAGATGAGGCTCCAAGATTTCCTTAGTTACTCGGATCAGGCAAGGGAAGAGAGGCCCTTGTATCTTTTTGACCCAAAATTTGCAGAGAAAGTTCCAAGGTTGGGTTCAGATTATGAAGTTCCAGCGTATTTTACTGAGGACCTATTTAAGGTTTTGGGTGGTGAGAGGCCGGATTACAGATGGGTTATTATTGGGCCTGCCGGGTCCGGTTCATCATTTCATATCGACCCTAATTCAACCTCGGCATGGAATGCCGTGATCAAAGGGTCCAAGAAATGGGTCTTGTTTCCCCCTGATGTGGTCCCACCTGGGGTGCATCCGAGCCCAGACGGGGCTGAGGTGGCTTGTCCTGTTTCAATAATTGAGTGGTTCATGAACTTCTACAATGCCACGAAGAAATGGGAAAAGAAGCCCATTGAGTGTGTTTGCAAGGCGGGGGAAGTGATCTTTGTACCCAACGGATGGTGGCATTTGGTGATCAACTTAGAAGATTCCATTGCAATTACCCAAAATTTTGTTAGCAGGAGGAATTTAGTCAATGTTTTGGATTTTCTCAAGAGACCAGATGCTAACACACTAGTATCTGGAACAAGAGACCGGGTGAATTTGCATGACAAGTTTAGGAAGGCAATTGAGGCATCTTTCCCTGGAACTATTGGTCAGTTGATTTTGGAAGCAGGGGAGAAGAAGGCTCAGCAGAAGAAACCTTCTTTCTGGGACTCAGTAACAGATTCCAAGGCCGGTGCATTCAAGTTCTCTTTCTAAATAAGCACCGGTGCAAACTATAACTAGGGTGACAGATCTGCAAATACTCTTAGCATATGCCAATGTCTGCTTTGGATGGAGAGGCATGGTTTGCAACAGTTTTGAATCATGTTCTTTTACTAGATTTCCACATTAAAAAAGTGAGGGATGGTTTGCAACAGTTTTGAATCTTGTTCTTTACTTGCATTGAGTAGGGAACAATTTAAACAGAGTGGCATGTGGTTTAAAACAAGCAAACAGGAATGATTGAGTTTTGGTCTTGTCGACGAAAAGGGATTAGAGTAGCAAAGGTAGGGAGGACGAGGTCCCTATTCGAGCAGCGAAGAAGAGACAATGGTGGCGAGGACAGTGATTGGTTCAAAGCTGGGCCAAAAATGGTTCAAACTAATCGCCAGCTAAATTAGGGTCCCTTTCCCGTACCTTTGTCCCTTTTCCATGCCTTTGTTTGTGTGCTTCGATCTGTGGTTTGCTACTTTTTTAGTGTATTCCTGAGTTTATATGCAATAATAATCACTTCCTGTTTAAACATTCTGTCTGTGCATGTAACGGCACATTCCCTCATGTCAGGACTTACAGGTATGGTCCTTTAATCGAGTTTATGATTGAATTCAAAGTGTTACATTTTGACTGTCTACCCACTTAGCAAGGTTTACTTTGAGGGATTTATTTTGTTTTGTGAACTTTATTCCTTACTATGTGGTCATATTAGAGTATTGTATGCTAATAATGACCGAAGTACTTTTTTATTCTGATGTGCAAAGTATAGTCAGCATTGAACTTATTTCACTTGGTGAAGTTCCTCTTTGGTTTAGTATAATTTTTCCATTGCAATACCCTCATAACCAATGTTCTTCTGTAAATTCTGCTTGTGCTTGATGGTGTTGCTCTAATTCTATTTACTGCGCACCTTATCTTGTTTGGTTCCCCCTACCCACTGTACCTGAATATTTTGAGGTCGACACCATTAGGAAATCATGGATTTTACGTTGGAAAGATGTGAGAAAATTCTTTGAAGTGTTTTGTCCAATGTTTAAAATTTTTGCCTTAATGCTAACTTCAAAACATTGATTCCCAAAGTCAAATGCCTTGAGTCTCTTGCGCTTTAGGTCCTATTATATATAATGGTTTGCAGTTTTTCACAAAACTGCACAGAGGTTTAGCAAATATAGTAGAATGGAAAGAGTACTACCACATATCCTAGGTGACGTTAAATCTTATAGGTAGTAAAAGTATCTTAGATGGAGTTCTCAATATTGTGGTGATCCTTAATGAATGGGAAAGATATTCAACTCAAGCTAACCATTGAAAAAGAATGTGACAGCATTAACTTGGAGTTTTGGAAGACGGTGAGAATGGTGGGTTTTGGTGATAAATTGGTTGATTGAATTTTACCTCCTTATCGTTTAGAATCTGTAGGTGATAAAACCATGTTGCCAATCCTATTTATTTGTTGGTGGTCTGGATCCTCAAAGGGACCAGATGAGAAAGCCTGATCAAGGGAGTTGATCTTGGCCAAGGATTTGTGTCACTAACTCATGTGCTATATGCAGATGGTACAATTGTGTTCAGTAATCTAGATGTCGGGAAAACATAGAAGTGTGAAAGTGTGACGTATGTTGGCACATCTGGGGCGTTTGCTGACAATGCCAATAAGATGACCTTGGTACCCAACCACCTGTCATTGAGATGTTCAATAGAATTGGTTGTGTTGAAATAGAATACTTATCCTGTGTAGGCTGATACATTGGTGGTCCTCTCAGATGGAAGCAAAACAAAAATTTCTTACTCGTAATTATCAAAAGTTTGCGCTAAATGCTGAGGAAGAAAACTGTACGAGCTTTGAATGACTTGAAGAAATGAGTTTGAAGCGATGTGTGCAATAGATAATACAACACTAAAAGACTAGAACAATATTACTTCCTGAATTGATGTGTTCTGTTAACTTGTTCTTAATTCCCAAAGACCATCCTTCTCACTAAAAGCTGAGAAGAATTGCTGGTCTTTGTTGAAACTTTTTACCCGATTGCCCCTCAGCATTACTCCTCAACCCCATTAGCCTATCTTCCTTTCCTACTGTCACAATAGAACATACTTAGACAAAATACCTGCTTTCATTCCTTCATAGAATCCCCTTCACTGCTCGCCAATTGAGTAAAAAGCTTCAACAAAGACCAGCAATTCTTCTCAGCTTTTAAATGACAGATTTGGGAGGTAGAGATAATTAATGGAGCATTCTGTAAATTACTCTGACATTTAGATATTTGACGAAGTACTCAACAACAACCACCACCAGTACCGATGCATATATGCAGACACAAAACCTTCAGTTTTGCCCCATTTCTCCTGTCCACTCGGCTGTACAAACGCTATTGAGATTTAGCCTCACGTACTTGCACTCACTCTTGCTTGTTCTTTTTTCCCTATACTAGACATGTTGTAGGTCCACAAAATACATCCCACTCTCCATTCTTTTGGAGTCACAAGCTTGCCTTCCTCCACAATCAGCCTTTCCCAATGCCTTTCCCGGCCACTCCAACAATCACAAGCACCAGTTTAACTACCTTATTGAAAGTGTCCAACCCCACAACTTTGTTGTATTGTTAACCGGTGTCTATCTTCCTCCAACAAAGTGTACCTCATAACGTCTCTTAGACTTGGGGTTATCTTTGTATATTTACTTACTTTTGCATGTATTCCCTTATCTTCAATCCTCTTGTTCCTAAAGTAGAATTGCAATAGTTTTACTTTTTTTGATAGGCATAGAATTGCAATAGCTGATCAGAATTCAGCTTTAACCAGAAAAGACAGAATTAGTAGAACACAACACAAACTAGGATAAACAGGTATAGTCTTTCTATTCGAGTTTATGGTTGAATTTGAAGGTGTTACGTTTGGCTGTGTACATACTCAAGCGAGGTTGATTCATCTTGTTCTTTTCTTGCATTTGCAATATATTGTTAGGGTTTTACTGTTGGGGGGTTTGGCTTCATTTCTTTATTCGTGCGAAGGTACGCTTGTTTTGATGTGGTATTTCTATCTTGTGTATTTGACATTGAAGCCCTTCACTAGCATCCTTTATATAGAATGAAATCATCGAGGTAGCTACAACAGAAGTTACATTTTTACTGTAGGTATTTTTCACTCCCAGCAGCCTAATGGACGGGCGAAAAGAGTCTTCATAGTGCATAAAGTGTTCTTACAAAATTTGGTTTTAGGGGCTTTGGGTTGTTACAATCCAAGCATATAATTTTGAGAAACATGGTACAGAATATGCAGATTGCTCAAACTCAATCTCTTTTACCCACTTTTGTATGTATTAAGCCTCTCAAACAAAGAGAAGAATATTGAAGGAATAGAACAGAACGGAAAGTCTGTCGACACAGACTTTGTAGACACAGATCTATTGTGGGGTTCACTACGGGTCTCACACAAATAATCCGAATAGTTCATTAAGTATAGAATATTTTTTCAAGGGTTTTTCCAAAAAATCAGCTCAATCTGACACCTTTAGATATTCGATTCAATCATCTAACTTTTCCTTATCGTGACATCTGAATGAAAAGTTAGATGATTGAATCAAGCATCTAAAGATATTAGATTGAGCTGATTTTTTGCAAAAACCCTAGAAAAAACGTTTTACATTTAATGAACGGATCGGATCGTTTGTGTGAGACCTGTAGTGAACCCCACATAAAATCTGTGTAGTGTATTTTTGCTGTGTGGGAAGCACTGCTGAGAACAGAATTTCCCTCAAGCAAGAAAGAATAAAGTGATAAAAACAGTTTGGATGCAGAAAACTTTGCTTATTTCGCAGCTTTGGCACCAAGTTAGACTTGTTTGTTGTGAAGCTGAGATAAGCTTCCTACACCAGCTAATATCACATACCATTGCCACCTAATTTATGATTTCCCAAACCCCCGAGTTTCGCCAAGTGGGCATGAAAAAACAAGTGTTTACCTTCCATAAGATCACATGTTCGAATTTCACGGATATCAAACATTCCAAATATTGGGCCACTAGAGAGTTTATCCGTCGTTAACTTCAGGGTTAGAAATTAACAAAACGAGCATAAACTGGCCAGGACATTCGATTATTAAAAAAAAAACTATTAGTGCATGATTTCCCTCCTAAAAGTCACGTATTGAAACTGAAGAAGACGATACTGCTTTGCATCAAAGTCAACATTTGTGGTTTGAAAAGAATTTGAGACACCAATTGGACTTGCTTCAGTCCAAGAGAGATTTCCTAGAAATCGAGGTGGATTTGCAGCAATCTACATCATTTTGCAATTAGCGCAGTAGGTTCGTGCTGCGCACTTTTGAGCAGTCGAATCGTGCATCCGACGGTTTGGATCTCATCTCGGCAATAAACGGCTCACAATTGTTGGTTGTCGAGATGAGATCCGAGCTATTGAATGCACGATCCAATAATTCGAAGATGCGCAGCACGGTGCTAGGCACCGCACCTCACTGCATAGCAGCTACCATCATTTTGTGGGTGTGGAATTGGAATAGATATTCTGGTCCCGGAGTATTTAATTTGTCAATAAACTTTCATCCAAATTTGGTGGATATATAAAGAAGGAAATGTCCAATTGGTGTATCTTAAATGGTGAAGTAATAAATACCCGAACCATAATCTTCCTAATTTCCAAAGCCAATTGATGCTCATGATACATTGGCGCATGTATAGTACAAAATGCAAAACTTCTATGGTGCTCCCTAGTGGTATGGGAGCACCATACTCTCAATAAACTTACCACATAAATATATGTTATATACCATTGACTAAGGCAATATTACTATCTTATAAGGCTAAACTTACTATAGAGTATGACAAGACTTACTATCTTAAACAGATAAATCACAGCAGACAGTATGAAAAGAGAAGAGCAATCAACTCTACATTGATACTGCTCATGTCTTATAAAGATTGTTCAGTAGGCAGTATGAAAAATAAATTTTTTTGATGGATGCATTTTCATCCGAAAAATTAAATTGATTTCGCAAGTTACGACTATTTATCATTTAGTTCTTTTCATTTCCAAAGTATATCCAAATTTTTCAATAGAAATATGTCATTCTAAGTTTTTAATTTGCATACTCGACAAAAATGCTATGGAAACGGGCGAAAGCTCACGTGTCAGCCTCATTTTTACTAGGTGAAATTTATATGTATCAAACGGTTTCAAACACATATGTGCTTGGATCTATGCGCTTCTGTATGTATTCGTAACATTGCTCATTTGCTCCTTTCAACGGGAAATTAGCTGTCACTGGGGCATGCTCCATTTTTCAATTTTTTTTTGTTAGTCATTTCAACTCTTTCTCCTTCTTGAATCGGTCAAAAAGGCATGTCATCCATGTCATCACTAAAGGATATTTTTATCTTGCGGACCAAAAAGTTGACAAATTTCAAACTCAAAATGTCTGAATTTACTTTCTGATTTTTGCCACCTCTCTAATTTGCTGAATAAAGCCATTATATACTCCTCCATACGCAATGCAGAGAGACAGAGAGAGAAAAGGAACGTCTTTCCACGGTGGCGGTACAAGCTCAGTGGCTTGTGGGAAATCCCATTCGCCACCAGTTTTAACACCATCTTTAGCTTCCCAAAATCTCTGCTTCTCACACTACCTTGTTAAGCTTTCATCACACACAACTACTGCACACAAAATGCAGTATAAATAAGTGGGGGAGATACTCATCAATTATCGGTAAGAAAATGGAGGGTGCAGAAGTGATTCTGAAAAGGTTTGGGGACGAACAGAGCGCACTGTTGGACCGGTTCGAGAGGCACTCGTTCGAGGTCCAGTTGAACCAGGCCATTCTGGACCGGAGCCTCTCCGAGCCCAGGGTCCCAAGAACCAGAACCCAACCACCGTTTGTGCCACTGGTACTGGTGGCTCCGCCGCCGCTGGCTATGGCGGCCCAAGTTCAGCAGGGGCGGCGACGCGGGTCGGGTTTCAAGAAGGTTCTGAAGAGGCTGCTCAACCCGATTCTTGGAAGAAAGGGTGGGAGGAAGGAGGTTGTTCCGGATCCGAATGACCTGAGGTTTTGGAAGGCGTTTAGCAGATCCATGAGGGTTTGAATTGTATGCGTTATTTCATTGTCTTATAAATCCATGTTTGAGTTGAGCCTCTGTTACATTCTTTTGGGTTAATTACCTTTTCTTACTTCGTAATTGAAACTTGCATCCTATTTAGATGGAGTGATTTCATGAGAAATTTTAAGAAATTACTCATTTAAATTGAACATTTTTGTGAGAAATTGAGAGAAAAATACAAAAAAGAAATGGTTTGATTGATTGGCCCCTTCTCCTTTCTCACCAAATCTTACAAAAAAATGGTTATATTTGGAGAGAAATAGCTCCCCTTTCTTTTCACCACCTTTCTCACCATCAAAGGGGGTGTTAGTTCTTGATTATTCTTTTACTTGTTATATCCCTTTTCTTTTTCTTTTTTTGATAAAATTAGTATTGCTGCTAAACAAGAGGAATGGCAATTCAAGCTGGATTTTGCAATGCTGCGATTAGGAATGGCAATTTAATCGGTACCATGATTAGTGGATGGTAGAAATTATCCTGAACATTACTCATTGGTGTGCGTAAGTGACAAGGATAGCATGAGTTCTTTATATAAAAAGAAAAAGAGGAATGACAAAGCATTGCATGTGATTTTATAAAATTGTTGTAAGTTTTTCATTTTCACAGGTGTTCTAGCACTAAGAAAGTGTACCACTCCATTGCTTATGAACTTAATCATTTAAATAAATGCCTTCTGCGAGAAAAGATTGTCTGGTATGAGATCGCTTTGTTATAGTAGTAACAAAACATGGATTCGCAAATGACACTCGTTCATTAATTTTATAAAAAGATTAGCATATTACACTCATTCAATTATTATTATTTTATATAAAAGAATTCTGGGTTCATTGCAGTTTTATTTTCTTTATTTTGACTCATGAAAGTGAGATCACGTTGGTTAGGCAAAATAAAGACTATCAATCAAAGAAGAAGCCGACCTTCAAATCCATAAGACTACGAGCTCAAGAAATGGCAAAACATTTTATTTGCTCACAAGTATTTCAGTTCTCTAGTCTCATGCTGAAAAAAGTCATGCCCGCGCCATGTTAAATCACATTGTATTAGATACACAAAGAAACAGAACCAAAATGAACAATGAACTCATGGAGGACATACTTTATCTACATAGAGCTATGCCTACATCATATGTCACCAGTCTGTCTTTTATCACCGGAGATGTGGTTCATAAACAGTATCCACAAAAGGAACCAATCATGTGTATCTAAGGAAACGGAGATACAAGACAGTGACGGAAAACCCACCCGTGACACGTATCATTTTATATCTACAAAAAAAAAAAACTATCCCCAGATTATCCTCCAGAGGAATGCGAAGGTGGAACCAAGCTTTTCATCATCTATGTACCATGTAAAACCAACCAAAAAACCCTAGAAAAGACCCGAAAAATGAGTGCTATCTATCACTACTCAAAATCCTTCGACATCTGCCCTTCGAAGCATTGATGATGATGATTTCCGGCTTTCCTGGCGATCAATTCCCTCAAAAGTGATAACAGAGGAACAAGTTCGCGGATGAAGAGACATTGGCAATGCAATTGGCCTTGTTGGAGCAATAGATGGTACAGTTGTTGGTGGAGATTGAGAGAAACTTGACTTAGGGGTAGGCATAATGATCACATTTAGGCTTGCAGATCTTGACATGTTCTTTCCAGCGATTGCTCCAGGTTCTTGCAATGGAAATCTACATGAATATTTCAAGTCTTGTATTGTTTTCAAATGCTCCAAAACGGTTCTCATTGTCGGCCTTTCAGATGGATCCTTGTGAAGACACCTTTGGGCTACATCGGCCACTGTTCGAGCTGCTTTGGCAGGGAATCGGCCTTTTAATTGAGGGTCCATGATCAATGACAATCTGCAATCATCGGCCAAGAAAGGACGGCTCCACTTGACCAAGTTCATCTCTTCCTTAGGATGACGACTATCCAGATTCTTCCTGCCTGTCAGCAGTTCAAGAAGCACAATTCCAAAACACCAAACATTGCTCTTGGGGGTAAGCACTCCCCTCTCAAGTGTCTCCACTGATACATTTGCCAATGCCTGGATAAGATAAGCACATGAGACAAGAAGCTCATGAGCGGTGATCTAACAATATCACTACAAAAATAAATAAATCATGGAACAGGAGACAAATGAAATAAAGAAGAAAATGATTTTTCACCCAAGAGCACTTACAACTGAACTGTTGCGGATCTCGGTCTCTGGAATGTGATTAACGCAACCGTATCCTGAAAGTTTTGCACTAAAATCTTTGTCAATCTGTATATTGGCAGTTGAGAATTCGTTGAACATTGCCTGCAAGTACCATGAGAGCATTCCGCAGAATCTTAGAACTATTTTGCACAAACAGAAAATGTCAACAATTGAATCATAGTGTGTCCCTTCATGCATTCTTTGAACCGTTTTATTAGAATGAAATGGTAATACAGCCACTAAGAAGTTCTAAGTACCTGGAAAGGCCCTTCCTCATGCAAGAAAGTGAGACCCTGTGCAGCACAAAAAGCAACTTTCATTCTGGCATTCCAATCGACGGTGGGGCCGTCTGATCTCCCATACAATAGTCGGTCTAAGCTGCCATGGTAAAGCCTCTCATAAACCAACATCCTTTGTTCTGAGTCATCACGTGCATGGAAACCAATCAACTTGCAGAGGTTAGGATGTTGCAAAGATGCAAGAGTGTTCACCTCGTTCAAAAATTCCCTCAAACCCTGGAAAAGAGGATAAGATTCTCTCATGAATAGCTCAAAAGTTCAATATAATGAAACAATAAACAGAAGTTACAAATGTCAAGTTGCATAACTGAGAGTTGGCAACATCATTTATTTTCTATCCAGTAGTACCTGGGTGTAGGCCTGAATGCGAGTAACGGTGGCTTCAAGTTTTTTGGATGAAGAATTATCATCCCCAAGAGAAGCTCTATATATCATGGAAGAAAGACCTTCTGACATACATCGTTCAGGAGAGAAATTGTGACAGGCAGCTGAAAGTTCCTCGTAAGAAAAGTACCGGAGTGTTCCGGAAGGAGGCAGGGGCAGCGGTCCAGAACCATTTAGAGGGCCACTGGAAGTCACTGATTTAAAGCTCCCCATAGTCTTCAGGACAGAAGAACTTTGAGTCTGAGGTGATGGAAGAGGAAGAGGTTGAGGACTTGGGGACCTGTGCTCCTTCCCTAACCCAATAGTACTCTTGGACTCTTGCTGTTGTTCCTCACATTCAATTGCTGAAAGAGCATCTTGTTCTGCTGCACTGAGGCTTGACGGGGCAGACAAAGTCCTTGTTCTACTGTTTGTAATTTTGTGTATTGGCTGAGTAGGTTTCGCTCTGGTCCTAAAACTTGGGGGTGCAGACTTCAGTGTGCGGGTTTGGATGTGTGGTTCAGGTAATGTAGTTGGGGAATGTTCTTGAGCGTTGACATGTTTGATATTAGTGGTCTGCTCATATTTTTTCTTCTTATTCTTCAAAACAGGGAAGCAACCCATTTTATGTTTGAATCTTGAAGCTTAACAAGGTGATTCTATACAGTCCTGCCATATGGGGAAACAGAAAGAATGCATGTTAACACCCATGACACATCAAACATCAAAAGCCTTCACAGTGTTAATCTAGAGCGCATATCAAAAGACAACTACTTTCAGCCCCCGTTTTCCATAAATCCTCCTAAATAGAAAATAGCATTGAACCAGGAGAGTCCCAGTGTGCCTAAATAGATTTGGAAGTAGAAACCGTTATCATTGCTATGACAGTATGACGCCAATACCACTCCAACCAGAACATAAAGTAACCAACCGCATTTTATATAAGCAACCAGAGGACTTTCACAAAAAGTCCATGTTGTTCAGATTCCATACATGCCAAAGCAGTGAATCGGCTTAGTTTCCACGGAATCAGAAGCCCAACATATCTGTCAAGAAAATCCCATGATTCTAAGTTGTGTTTGGCGTGTTGGAAGTATTCTGGAAATAAATGGAATGGTCAGGCACTACAATCCAAATGGAACGGCAATTCACCTAAATTGGTGAATGATGATTCAATTAGCCATATACAGTCTACAATTGTCTATCCAATCCAACATCGAAACAAGCATTTTAAAGATCATTCTATTTCAGCGACCAAGCACTGCCTAAGTTTGACGGTATAATCGTGAAAATATGCAAGCACTTGCATATCTAGACATGTTTATATGTAGGTAGGTAATTCACAGGTAGAAATCAAAAGACATCTCAAACTTTTGGTCATAGCAAATTTTGACCCATGAATTGAGCGATTTAAAGAAAAACAATAAATCATCTCATTTCCAAATACGCTTGGGATGAGTTTGGCGTAAATTAATATTCTTAAAGGCAATCGGTATTATTTCACGTCAAAAATTTTGGGACCAATTCTTGACGAGCAGTATTAGAAAAGTATAAAAGCATGTCGGGAAAAAAAAAAAAGAAGAAGAAGCCCAGGTAAGAGTCCTAAGACGACACTCAAGACAATAAAGACAGTTGTTTAAACTCTTTTTCAATGTTTCTAGAGAACATTTTAATCGTAAATTTTTTACTTTTTAATATTCCTTGACGAATGATTAATCCAATTTTTTTGGGCATGAATCTAACAAAAATTTAGAAAAGACCAACAAAAACAACGAGATATTAATTTAGCCCAAAGGGCCCCAAGTGAAGCAAAAGTTGATATGGACAAGTCCAAATTCATAGACTACAAAACAGCAATTACAAGCCGAACCAATAATAGGCGAACGAATCAAACAGAACGTGAAAGCATAGCAACATTACCCTCTCCAATTTACTAGTATAATTTCTCGAGTGAAATTCCATTCTGAATTGCAGTTTAGCAAAAAAGTAGATAACAATTCAAACCTGATATCAATGGCTGCTTCTTCTGATCTAGAGCTCTTCTCAACAAATCTCGATCCGTACCCGTCTCGCGTGGATCGGTTAGCTAACAAAATCAAAATGAGCAATTTGAAACCCGAGCTGATTTGGGAGGTTTGATTTCAAAACAAGTCGAAACAAATGCAAATCTATAAGAAGATAGAGAGATTTTGAGAGAGAGTAGGAAAAATGATGTATGAGAGAGAGAGAGAGAATATTGTTAGAATCTGGTGAGAGTATTGGAGGAAACTGGAAAGGAGGATTTATTACAAAGGCACTGGTCAAACCAAAACCAAAAGCTCCCCTTTGAAATTTCAAGTAAAGAATTGGTGAATATGAAAACGGAAAAATACAAGTAGCCTTTTTTATTACCCTTTTGACGTTTCTGCCCCCAGTTACTATTTTCCACAACAAAAGGCTCTCTTCTCATTGTGTGGTCTTCGATTTTGCAAAATTACTATGAAACCCATTGGGCTTTGTTTGGTAAAGGGATTCTTAGAGAGGTTTAGGGGATAATATTAAGTGGAGAGAGATAGATAGTGATATGAGAGTAATAACTGAAGAAAAAACTTATTGAAAATTGTGCTCTGATTCTGAGAGGAAGGATGGTTTCTGAGAATAGAACCTCGAGTAAACGAATATTCTTTACTTCATTACTATTCTGTAACTTTGTTTCTTCTTCCGAACAATACAATAAAGAATTAGGACGGTAATAGAATGGATAATAGCCAAGAAACTAATAAATAAAAGGTTATAGAAATTTTGGAAGAAAGGGTCAAATTTACTATATTATTGCTAATTTTGTTATAAGTGCCTCCTAAATTATTGGTCTTTTTTTTAAGATTATATTATTTTCTTGAAAAAGATACTCCCTCCGTTTCTTTTTATGAGTCCTTTTCGAAGAGTCCAACTATCTAAGGAAGCTTAATTATTACCTTGACAAAAAATTTATTTTTCTTTTTTTGCCCCTCAATAGTTTTGATGTTGGAGTCTTGGAATTTAGGTGGGGCATTTTGTGCAAAACTGACGACTTCCAAGGAAAACTCAGAATTTATGCTTAAAATATGGGTGGCAAATTGGTCATCTTTCGCTTCTTTCTAGCCTTTTTAAAGTTGTCATTTCATTTGTTGAAATCAATAGTTAAGAGTATTTAAATTTGAAGAAGAAAGGGCAAAATGGAAAAGTTGGAGCTTTTTTTGTGTTATACTTTTAAATTGGACTCTTATTTTGGAATATCCAAAACAGAAAAGTTGAACAATCAAATAGGAATAGAGGTAGTACAATACTTTCATACATATTCTTTTTCAAACTTTTTGGTATACTTAATTGAAATAATGAATTAAGATCTTTGAACTAGTAGAAAAAAATGGAAAATTATGCAATCAATGGAGTATTTACTTAATCACAAAATGACACAATCTTTGAACATGAAGAAATGATATGGACAAGGGACATATATACCGCACGTCTGGAATGCTTTCGAAAGATGCTTTTATACTCGCAAAGTTCATGCACGCGCGTTATGTGACTCAAGTTTTGATCATAACACGTGCAACTATGACATATAGGACTAACAACGAAATTAGGGTTTGTTTAAAAGATTCATGGGTATAATGGTAGTTTCGCAATGATTAGGATATTCAAAGAAGAGGGCCTTTGATTGAAGTGACGACATCTCTAGTCAAACCTTTTGAAAAGTCTAGATAATCTCGTCAAATTTTCTCCTTAAAAAAAGCAGATTTTTCATGTGACCGGTGCGGTCAAAGAGACCCATCAAGAGGGGTCTTTGACTGTGAATTGGACCCGTCAGATTTTGAACGTCGGCGTAGAGATCGGACGGTTCCGATTTCTTCGCCATTAAAAAAGGATTTCCGTGGACCCACTGCCATCAGCTATTTTGTTGTTAAAAGCTTCGGTGGTTTCACGGGCCTATGGAATTTGAATTCTCCCAATCTCCATTTTAATAAAATTGGGGGAATTTTTATTTGTACCCTTGTACTTTGAGCGATTCTAATTTATACCCCTTCCATTCCATGTCATTTTCCATACCCACTCTCCTTCTACTTCTAGCTAATAAGTGATTCTAGCTAATAAGTGATTCTAATTAACTTTGTTAATTAGAGGTCTGCTGTAAAAGGACCAAATGCCTCTCTGGAGAAACCCACTACCAGAAGAATTGTAGACTCACTCTCTCCAAAGCCTATATTGAATTTTACAATCAATTTCAAATGTTTATGAGGTATTTATTTTAGCCATTCCACTTGTTTTGGGCTTTCTAATGCCTGTTTTGGTTGTAAAAAATTGAGTTGTATTGTTTGCTATGCTTTTCCTAATGATATTATGGAGCTTGGGCAATATCAACCAAATTTTCATTCAACATTCACTTTCAAATTAGATTCAAATATGTGATGTAATTTTAATTTAAGAGAGATATAGTTATGGAGGCGACCGACTACGGAAAGTGATAAGAAGAGTAATCATTTAAATATATGCAAGAAAAACTATATATTTCTCTTTATTATCTATATAATATGGAGCAGCAGTTTTTGAATTCTTCATATTTTAGACCCTCGGATTTGTACATTTTTTTTCTATGGTTGAGATTTACGGGTAGTAAGACTAAAAATATATTTGGAAATAATGAATATTTGGAAGAAGAATGAAATAAAAACTAAAATTGATGTTTCATAATCTTATTCTGATTCTTTATTTTTTAATTTTCCTTACTTTTCTAACAGTTATCAGTAAAAAATGATTACTGTGATTTAGGGCTGTTTCTCTCTCCCTCACGCGTTAATTCTAAAATAGATTCCAATTTTGAATTCAAATCTGCTTTCTCTCTTACACACACATTTCGCATTCTCTCTCTCTCTCTATATATATATATATATATGTGTGTGTGTGTGTGGGTCCTGTCATTTTTTGAAATGTGTTCATATTGCTAATTGTTTAGTTGGTTGAGTGATTGAGGGGAAAAAATTGATTAATTATATATTTGATTATTTGATTCATTGCAATATGTTGGTGGCAATAAGTGTATTGATTTTGTTGCATTTTGATTTTAAGTCATAGTTTCATCTTCACTTTCATCGGGTTGAAAGTTCAAAGCCAACGAAAATATATATGTGCCTGTGTTTCCACATTTGAGTTAATTTTTGTATTCAACTTAATTTTCTATAGTATATAACACAAGGGCGTAGTGAAGACCAGTTGTTACAATGGATGATTACATTGATTCAATGGTTTAATCTTATTCTCCTCCTTTCAGTAAAATACTCATACATTTAGCACATATTACACAATTGCCATGTGAGTTTATTGACTCCTAACAATTATACATTAATGTCTCTGTAATTTTTCAAAAAGAGAGAGAGAAGAATACTAAAACTTTTCAGATTATGTGTTAATTTGAAGAATATATATATCGGGACGGTTCAAGGGACACCCAAAAAAGTACCTAAAAAACACCCCAAATCTTAATCTCATAGTTTCCGATCAAATTTTTATGATTCGAACAGGTTCAATGTGTGCAGAATGTGATTTTAAGGGTGCCCGCGAGAAATTAGCAAGAAAAATGACCGAAAAAGACTTGATTTGAGCAGTTTTTATTTGAACCGTTCAATAAAAAACTGTTTGAAATTGTTTAGATCAAGCCATTTCCGGTCATTTTTTTTGCTGATTTTTCGCGAGTACCCTTAAAATCACATTCTGATCACATTGAGCAGCTCAGATCATCAAAAATTTGATCGGGACCTATGAGGTGTTTTTTTAAGTGTTTTTTTGGGTGTCCCTAGAACCGCCCCGTATATATATATATATATATATATATATATATATATATATATATATATATATATATATATATATATATATATATATATATATATATATATATATATATATAGAGAGAGAGAGAGAGAGAGAGAGAGAGAGAGAGAGAAGTGTTTTGGGAACACCAAAAAAGACACTTCATCTCAACCATTGAAGCTAATGGCTGATATTAGAAGTTCACAAAAAATTACTCATTGCTGCAAAGAATTACTCTTGGCTGCGAAGAATTACTCTTGGCCGCAACGAATTACTCCTAACAGCAAAGATTTACTCTTGACGCGAAAAATTACTCTTGGCCGCCAAGAATTACTCTTTGCCACATATAATTACTTTTGGCCGCAAAGAGTTGTGAGACCATAAGTCATTCTTGGTGGCAAAGTGTAATTATTGGCGTCCAAGAGTAATTCTTTGCTGCCAATAGTAATTCTTCGCGACAAATTCTTTTTCTTTTTAACTACTCGATAAGAGAACAAAATTGTTGTTCAATACAACTTGAGTTTTTGATTTAGATGATTTGGAGTTTCATGATTTGTCTGAGATTGAAGATTGTAGGTTTTTTTGTTGGAGCCTTTGGGTAGTCAGAGTTTCAAACTCTGTTCTTTACTTTATATTGAATCTTTGAACTATTTTGCTTTTCTATTTTTCTAGGTCAGTTAAAAAAACAAATGCGATAAATGTGTCACTTTTAAATGAGTGGACGTTCAGAAAATTGAATTCGAGTTGGAATCTCATATGATCATACATTCTTAATATCTCTGATGCTATTCCTTAATGCAACTAATTTGAATTACACAGATTTGGTAACATTTATTGTGTTAGACTATTTTATGAACTTGGTTAGATGGACCATGTTTGAAACTTATTCTTAAAATTATAATTTCTGAGAAGTAGATTTTGTTGGGAGAAGAAAAAAAATTTTGATTCACGGTTATTTGTAACGCTCCTCTCGCATGAGGTGGGACCATACGCATATCCAGAACTCACTTTATTGAGATAGCGTTAAAAACAACCGCTATATCCAAAAATAACTTTAAAAAAGTAAGATTTGATACTTCATTTAGACTATATTTATAAAGTATTTCGCCATGCCTTTAGGCACGGGCAATTACTAGTCTTAGTCACGATAGAGCAGCGTGAGATGACATAGGATATCGGAACCTTCGATAATAAACTTTATTTAATAATTGAACATTAGTATTTTTCCCTTCCTTTTATGGAAGTTACTATAATCGTTAATAATTATGTTTGACAACATATAATGATTGTTATTTAGCATGTTATGTAAGTAGCACGAGATCAAAGATTTCATCTCGGCATGTACCAATCTGAATCGTTCATTGCTGAGATAAAATGCAGGGCAAATGACAACCAAAGACATGTTTTGATAATTAATATCCGCTAAAGACGTTTTCAGCATTAACAATTATTCTTAGCATGTTCTTGAAGGATATTAATTATCAAAACACGTTTTGGGCCGTCATTTTTCCTAAAATGCAGACTACTAATTACCGCAATGGACTGCTTGAATGTCGCACTACAATTCTGTGGTGCATCCCTCCATTACATGACCCAAGTCCGAAGCTAATTGGTGCTAGACAGTGAGGGTTCACATAAGTTGATTGTTGGGCCATCCTAGTGATCAGTAGTGGATTCTATTGCATTACACTACTAGTCTCGTTTTTGGGCCCGACATACTAATGGCCCGGGGATCAACGCACAACAGGTTGTCGTGCCTGCAAAACAGGTTGTTGTACAGGAGAAATTTTTCAGTGTCGAGCGGGTACCGCATGGTGTCCGCTCAGTGCATCCGGGCTGTCCATTTAAGTTTTGGACGATTCAGATTTGGAGAAAAATGTGAGATAAAGAGAAGAGAGAGTGTTTCAATCTGAACCATCCAACACACTTTTGGACGGCTTGGATGTGCCCGCTCTGGCACCACGTCAGTCGGGTGACGTGGTACCCACTCGGCATTGAAGAATTTCTTGTTGTACAGAGTTCAAAAGAATATGATCTGAACTGTTTACTTTATAGAGCTTAGTTAGTGCATAGAACAATTCCATAAAAAATCAAGTGAAGCGGCTTCGGTAAGTTAACGAAAGAAACTCATTTTTGAGTTTGATTTTTCGGACAATGATAAAGGCAATGCGTATTGAATTGATTATTTACGGGATTGATTTTTCGTTTTGAACTCTACAAGATGAATAATTTAGGTTACGTTTTACGGCTCGGGACGGTGCCCGTTACATAAGCACAGCAGCCTATTGTGCCAGGGCCTGGTTCCTGTAGTAATTAAAGCTTATTCCAACCTTATAGGCCATGTGACTTGGAGATCGGCCCTCCAAGTTCGAAATACACAAGTCTGCAAAATACTCTCGCTCGTACGCTGTCTCCGATACAACAAATGTCTTGATTTTGTGGCTAAACACGAGTGATGTGGAAATGTCTTACGTTGATCGATCAGATTTTACGGGCAAATATGCTGTTGCAATATTGAGCTAATGCTTGGGACAATGATACATCCACAAGATTGCTCAAAATTTTCTCTCTAATGATATATCCAGTTCCCTAGGACTAGCCCTGAAATAGAAACGTCAAAAAATCCGAGGAACTCGACTTTCTATTCTTAAGAGGATCCGAATCAAGCAGCGCAGTTCAACCAAAAGGGAGAGGTGATCGACTGCCCGTTGATTCAATTTCTGGACTAGATTTTGTATTTCTAGACTCTATGTCTTGCAAGGTTACATAATTTATTTGCAAGTTAGAGCTATAATTCATCATGTTAATATGGTTGAACACACTGGAGTATTTCCATTCACTGTCTCAAATTTATACTGTTAGCAAATAATACGGATAACACCAAATATCTGTTGCGGATTACACAAATATAAATGGGATCGAAGGCTTGTCTTACGAGCCCTACCAATACGCACGCCTTGCACGAAATTATTATAAACCCTTCAGGTAGAGCGGCTACTAGAGTCCTTCACAAGCTTCACACGTTTCAAATCCTTTGGGACTAGATGGTGCCCTAGAGTCTAGAGAGAACTGAGAGAGAGAGAGAGAGAGAGAGAGAGAGAGAGAGAGAGAGAGAGAGAGAGAGAGAGAGAGAGAGAGAGAGAGAGATTACTAATTGATAAGTGAGAGAAAATACAACTAATTGATGAATTTTCTATCATAGGCTACGGGTATACATAGATGATATAACATGAGATAAGACTTACTTATTTCTATCACTTTAGTTGTTGAGTTCACTTAGGATGTATCACATATTCAAAATACCTTATAAATACAACTAAATATTATTTCATGTGGACACACCCTAGATCCCATGCAACATATAGTACTAAAAAGAGTTTTACTCAGATAGAGACTCATATTTTTACACAAATATTCCAAGATTATTTCTTCTAAATAAAATTTGTTACCATGCCATTAATGAAAATTTTGCTCAAATTGATTTACATTTGTCAATTAAAGTTTTTCATATTGAATGACACTTTACTCAAATCTTTACTCAATTTTAAGAACAAAAATGAGTAAAGGCGGGACATACTCTAACTAAATTTAGAATCGATTGCTTCGAGCGAAGTTTTTGAAGTTTTTGTAGCAAATTTGCTACGAACCCCTTGAGACAAAGAGCTTTTCACAACTAAGAAAAAAAGAAAGTTTTCTTGAAGGAATATTTCAGTTTTAGCTACTGGCACTTTACTTTGTGTGTCTTGATCATATGAAGAAACAAATCTAAAAGTAGAGTGTCAAAATCACATCCTTTTCTCGAATACCTTAAGAAAGAGAAATGCAATTTACCACCGTTTGGCAAAAATGCAATGCTTCTTTTGCCTCTTCTATTACACCATTTACCTTGTTCCGCTAAGTTTCTTATTTCTTGTAAAAGAAAAATGCAATGCTTATTTTGCCTCTTTTATTACACCATTTATCCTGTTCCGCTAAGTTTCTTATTTTTTGAAATACTTATTTCTCGTTTTACAAGACATGTCATTCTCCTACAATACATTATCTTTAATTTAAAAAATAAGTACTTAATTGAATCATTTTGACACACCCCTCAATATTTTGACAAGTAATTATTACTTTTTTTTTTTGTCAAAGTGCACTTTTGTTCATGGACATTTTGCATCACCTAGTTTGTGTGGGGACAAACATCGATCTCACCACAATAACTAGTAAAATCATTAATTTTTAAGTTTGAACTTTCAGCCTCTTGCAAAAATTCAACTGAATCCCACAATGGTAAACGCTTGACCAAACAATACTCATTTCGCTTCATAATTTTAGATAATGTTTTGATCAAACATTTATCACTATCTGATTCAGTTGATTTTCGCTGTATAAACTACAAAAAAAAAAAAATTCAATCTTTACAAAAACGAAAGGACATGATCGTCGAAGTGAGCTCGGTATGCATTCCGTTCCAAGCGAGTAATATTCCGTTCAAAGCGAGTAATATTCATCCGACGATACTTTATCAACAACTAAACCAGCGGCCGAGGTGCGGCGGCTTCACCTTCTACACGTGAATCCGTAGCTATTTCAACCAACGAATGGCGGCAATTGGGACACGACGAATGCGACAACAGCCACCTGTCAATGCATTTCACATGAAACCCGTGGTTACACTTTGGCAGCACCCGAACCCTCTCACCCTCCACAAACTCACCTAAGCAAATCGGGCATTCAGTGGCCGAGATCTTCATTTCGGACCCGTAAACCGCCACCGGAATCTGGCGCAAAGCGCGCTTTTTGAGGCCGCGGCAGTTGGACTCTGCCGCGGAAAATCTGCGCCTGCAACGTAGAGCGCAACGAACTATTGTGTTCAACCCGAGTGCGAAAATCAGCGCGCAAAGTAAGGATGCCAATACGATCACCATAGTCGTGTCGAAACTGGTGTCGGTATTGGTGTATGAAACATTTGCGTCGTTGGGATTTGCTGGCGGAGATGTGTGGAGGATGCGGCGACGTAAATTCACCATTACTCAAAAGTCCCAACGGGGTTCTCTGATGCACCGTGGATTGGTCTCTAGATTACAGCGTAACCTAGTGTGGACATCTAAGTAATAAAAAAAAAAGTCTTGACTGCTTTCGGGGAATTGGGGGTCTATGTTTTAGAAGAGGAAATTTACCAGTGAAGAAAACCAGTGTCGTCACTTCTTCTACTTTCTTGGTGTTGGATGTTAATGATTTTCGCAATCCCACGAACACGAACACGAACACGAACACGAACACAAAAACGAATACGAACGAGCCAAAGAACGAACTTACTAGCAAAATCGATGGGGCATAACAGAAGAATTTACCTGGCTCGACGGACCTCTATTTTCAACAAACTTACTATTGATAGCATAAGCCAAAACATACTTGGCTGATTTTCTAGGAGGAGGAGGAGGAAAGTGTTTGTTTTGGTTAGAGAGATGTTGTCAAGATTCGAACTAGAAAAAGACATGGAAAGGGCATCTTGTTTGTATTGAGGATAAGGAAAAAGAGATTGGAAAATTTTGGGTATTGATGGGGTGGTGGTTATCCGAATTTGGGGACCGTTTTGCTGGGTGATAATACAGGGGGAAAATGGTCCTGCTCTCCTTGTTACGTTGCTCTACTTGGAACCAAAACCCAACTCGATAGCAAAAGATGATTGAGATTGAAAATGATCAATTGTTACAGCCTTAAAAGCAAAGGGTTTCCTTTCTTTTGAGAGAGAGAGAGAGAGAGAGAGAGAGAGAGAGAGAGAGAGAGAGAGAGTGTGTGTGGTTGTGAGGCTAATTAAAAGTGGCCTGAGAAATGAAAGGGCCAAAAGACAAATATATGGAGTTATGGACACATGAAACAGAGGAGGGCCAGATGATACAAACCATCGGTTACAAAAAGTAGTGCTATGGATTTATGAATGTGGGTGCTCTGCCTACCTAATCATGATTAGGATCTTTCCAAATCCAAATTCTTAGTACCAAATACAATCTTAATTCTCTTCACACTTTTTTTTCCACCTTCTGTCTGTGGGACCTCGTTATTGACTAAAATAAAACAAATATGGGACCTCATCTCTTTACACTTGTGAGATGGCCAGGTAATTAGGCGTGTAGGAGTATAAATTTTGTGGTATGTAAAATCTGTCCATCCAAATTACCTTTATTTTGACAGAATATTCGGACTAAAGGGATTTTATTCAGAGAGATAATAATGAGTTATACTCGTAGTTAGTGGATTTTTGTAGCTTTTTGTCTTTCCTTTTTATTGAACTAACCATTCGTCTTTCGAATTATAGAAGAAATTATAGTAAATATTATCCAAAATTGTCTTCTTTGAATTACATTTGTGTTTCAAATTTTGGTAATATAGTATTTTTTAAGCCTTTTAGATTTTCTCGTTAAGGCAAATCTTTAATCCAAAATTTCTTTCGCAAAACTAACAAAAGGGTTGAGGACCAGTAGAATAGAATTTAAACACAAACTCCAATCTTTCTGAAGTTAATATCTTAAATTAAAGGGTTAACTTTAGTAGGGGACTCTTGAATGAAGTAGTACAACTAACTTACCTTCTTGATTAGAATGTTTTATGTCAAAGTGTTAGAAGCCAAATATGACCTGATCGAACTACTTCCTGACCCTTATTAACAATGTAGTTAGTTTGGTGGGAGTAGAAGAAGAACCTGTTGGGAGTTGGACCAACCCCATACTATTATTATAGGGATTGTTGTCTTTGTGTTATGTATGCTGATGTCCCTACGTACTCTCAGCAATCCAAAACCAGAATTACCTAACTCATGTCATGTAAAACAAATATTGATGTATGGATGGGTCCGAGCCCTTTTACATTAGAAAAATACTAGTAAGTGTTTTTAGGCAGTGTCACGTAATGCTCCAGATCAGTAACTTATTACTCCTTTTAAATGCCTTCATTCGATCAAACTCCCCGCTCTCCTAAGTAAGTTCGGCTCATCTACGCGCTGACCCTTTTTGTTTGGGTCATCAAATCTCAATACAAGGAGAAAAACTAGATAAAAAAAATTAAACGAAATATGTTCTTTTATTGTAGTAAATTTTGATACTAGATTCGAAAAAGAAAAAAAAAGGCAACTTAAAACTACAAATAGGACATGAGCGGATCGAATTAAACAATCTTTCATAGATTGGGATGAAAGTGAAGAGACTCAAAACTGGAGACTTAGGCTGGGTTCCAGAACAACAAAAAGTTCTTATTTTTTGTCCAAAAAGAACCCCCGTTCCAGAAAGTGTTGTCTTCTTATTTTTAAAAAAAGTAAGACCAAGATGTCCTCTTCAATAAAGAAGAAGAGGGAAACGTTGGCCGGCTGGCTGTTTCCGGTTCAAGATGTCCTCTTCAATCTTTCTCCATCCATGTAGGGGCATTTTGGGCATTACACAAGTCACCTAATAAGAAGAGGGCTTATTATTTGGGTTTTGTGGAACAAAGGTTCTTATTTTTGAAAAAGAAGTTTCAAAATAAGTACTTATAAAATAAAAGGGTTTTGGAACGGGATCTTAGTAAGATTTCAAGCCGGGGGAAAGCGGCACGTGTTTGCGATTTGTTGGTGGGACTAGTAACTGTTAGCCCTTATTTGATAGTATGTGACATAGCTTGAAGAGAATTGGTAGTGAGAAGGCAAGGAATGGGAATGGGAAGGGCTTTAGTGCACCCGTTGCATTATACCATGTGGTACGGTCAATTCGGCAGTTTATCTCGACATGGACGGCTCGGATTTAATTTAAGCTCCTACAAATTTTAACCGTCCATTGTTCGAATGAAAATTCAAGCCGTCCATTGCCGAGATGGACGGACGGATTGGCCGCACTATATGGTGCAAATGGGTTTAAAGTCGGTGTTTTGGTTGGAGGTAGGAATTGTTAAAGCTGGAGTATTTGTTTTGGTTGAAGAGTGAGAGGGAATTACTAATAAAAGAAAGTATGAATTGGGTTCTAAATTGCTAAAATTAAGTAGAAAAAAGCTATAGTATTTGTTTTGGTTGGATTGTATGACCGGTCTACCCCAATAAAATGGCAACCAAACACCTGACTTTTTGCATGTCATTGCTAGTCGAAACCCACCTATGACCTACCCTGTTACGCCGACCATCTGACAAGGCCTAAGAACATCTCTAGCCCTTACTTTTTCAAATTCAAAATTTGAGTAAAAAATCCTTAAAACTCACCCAACTCTTTCTATTCCCTATCAAATTTGCTACTATGCCATTAACAAGTACTCCATTTTTACTGAAAATTATACGCTTATGTTTGAATTTGCCAATTTAGAGTTCTTCATATGAAGTTTTAACACCTTTTTGTTTTTTTGGGTAACTTTTAGTAACTCCTAACTTCATATGCTCTAAAAGAGTGTGATTTTAGGCCCATCAATAGATGAGAATTTGTATTGGGCCTGGCTGTACTAGAAGAGCATATGAATTTGGTTTTCTCTTTCCTAATAAAATCTCCCGGCCCAGACACCCCACTCCACTTGTGGAAAGAAAGAAATTGGTTGTCGGTTTTCGCTCCCTTCGCTCACGCCACGAATATTTTTGAATTTCGATAGCAGGGTAATGTACAGTAGTAGCTTCCCCGACAAGCGTCAAAACTGTGTACAAACTGCCAAGGCTTTGGCTGTTCTCTTCTTCCTCTGATCATAACCAGCTCTCTCTCTCTCTCTCTCTCTCTCTCTCTCTCTGTAGGGCTCCTCTAACTGCCAAGGCTTCTGCAATTCAACGCTGTTGCTCCTCAAGAAGCACTTGATCTTCTTTCCTAATCTTCGATTGAAGTTTCTCTATGGCGATGAAGACTCGCAGATCTTCCGTTGGATTACAACAGGAACCCATTTCGGTACTTATTTTTCTTCTCTTTTGAATCTCGTATTCTTGTTCTTTATACGACTGTGTCTGTGTGCCTTCTTCTTCTTCTTCTTCTTCTTCTTCTTCTTCTTCTTCTTCCTCTCTGCATTTTCAGTATTTTCGATTATTTTTTTCCCATTTCGGTATTTGTAAGCAGTGATTTTTCCCTTTCAAAGTCATCGATTAGTTTGTTTTCCTCATTTACGTTTACGGACAAAGATTGTTGCATTGTCTTTTCACGCTGGGAAAAACCACCACTTAATCGGCACTAGTTCACCTTCTCCCTTCGTTTAGTCAGCGTTACACTGATCCATGGATTTTAAGCCTAGGTTTAGTTCAATAACCCAGGGAAAATCACCTCTGCTGTACTGGTTAAGCAGTGGAGACAATTAGTTGCTTGTATTTTGTGCAAAGATTTTACCTTTAGTCTTGCTCTTACGTAAATTCCACTAAATTCCGTTTCAAAAAAAAAGAAAAAAAGAGAGAGAGACTAAATTCTCAGTCAAAGTTGTGCTAAGAGGCAAATTGTTGCTTGTATGTATTGGGAGGGTTTTACCTTTAATCTTGGGCTTATGTAAAATTGACTACATTCTCATACGAAATTTCACTATGGGTGCTAATTGACCTTTATAATGGAATGAATTCTACGGATGAAGAATCTTTCAAGGAGAGTACATATGGAGAGAACATATACGTCACACGCTGGTTTTTTAGATCTGACAGATTTGATAACTAGTGGAATCAAGTTTTGATTTTTTTAGAACTTATGCATTAAGAACATGCAAACTTGGGAGGGGGTTGTAGTATGATAAAAGTATTGTATACTGCTGCAGAATCACACAATTGTTCTGATGTTTCTTCAGTTTGTCTCTGGATAAAACTATTTCTACGCACACATATTGGTGTCCAAGTGCACTGAACCTTGAATTTCCTTTCCCGCAGGTTCGTAACTTCAATACTAGATTTTCTTTACAAACTTTTGTCAGAAGGGTAGAAAAATTGTCTGACAACCAGAAAACTGCCATAAAGGGGATGGGGTTCGGACACTTGATTCAGATGCCATATCAATCATTGTCGAGAAATCTTCTAGCTGAACTGATGGACAGATGGGATTGTCAAAAACGTGCTTTTGTATTTGTTCCTGGGGAGATTGCCATGACCCTTATGGATGTGGTACTAATTCTTGGTCTACGGGTGACTGGTAAACCTGTAGTCCTCAAAGAAAGTGAACCGTATATACAATTAGAAAGAGAATACGGTGCTTTAATTTGGAATAGGAAGATTCCAATTGCTTCAATTGAGGAGAGACTAGACTCCCTTGGCGAAGCTGTAAACAATGATTTTATTCGGTCATTCTTATTGTTCACCTTTGGGACAATACTTTTTCCAAACGCAAATGGAAAGGTGGATTCCCGCTATCTCTCTCTTCTCCAGGATTTGGATGAGGTTTGTCATTGTGCATGGGGTGCTGCTGTTCTTGAAAATATAGTCGACTGGTTGTGTAAAAGAAGGGAGACAAATGTGCAACATATGGGAGGTTGTCTTATTTTCCTTCAAGTAAGTGTCCATGTCTTTTGATTTAATTTGTACAGGGCCATTAACTTTCACGGTTGAGTTACTTTCACAAACCACACAATGTATTCTTTACATTTGATCATTTTCTCGAGTTTCCAATGACACCCTCTACAGTCTTGCTTAAAACTTGGTTACTTCAGAAATTTTTGTTGTACCTGCTATAGGCTATAGCCTCCGACTAATCCTATAAACATTTTTTTTGCCCAGTGATCCTTTGACTTGTTTTCCCACTAGTGCAGCCTAAGCAAATAATTTTATTAATTGACGTATCATTGATGTTTGAGAGTGTAGTGTTATGTCATAACATGAGGTTATCTAATTGCACTTTCAAGAATTGAGTGTCTTACATGACTTAAAAAGGAAGATCATGTTCAGTTATATTTTCAAGATGACATTGTCTATTAGTTGGTCCTTATTTTTATCTTACTCACATTTAAGTTTACTATGAGCAGATATGGTCCTATGAGCATATAGATATTGGTCGGCCTACTTTGCTCGATTTTCCTATGACTTTCCCCCGTGCTTGCCGTTGGGGAAGTATCAGGTCTCGTCAGAGACAGTGGTTCACCTCTAAGTTTAAGGAACTAGGAAAGGATCAGGTATTTGTAATCATCACTTACAATGCTTTTGTTGTTTCCATTACTGTACTTTACTGGTAAAGCTTTTGGGCCTTGAGAAGCCCTACTTTTGCTGTTGCTGCAGTGCATATATCCCTATCGATTGAGCTGACTGCTGAGGATAATGAGTTGATTGTGTTTGAATCTATGGCATTTATTCACTTTGATAGTGGGTGATGCTTTAGTAAATTAGTATAAGAATTTATTTTCACTCGATTCGTGGCATATTCTTCGATCTGTCCAGATAGTGTGGAAGCTTCTACTAACTTCTGAGGAGTCAAAAATGGATACAATCAAAGAGTTATTAGAGGCACAAAGCGATGGCGAAGAGCTTGCTGCTCAGAGATTTAATGTTTCAATTGACAAGGTATTATTTCCTTTTTGTGTGTGTAATATCTTATGGATAATACTTCTGTGACAGTAGTTTATTATTCTAACAGGTGAATAATGGGAGAACCAGACTACAAATTATGGGCCAATGGATTGCTGAAATGGAATGTGAATCAGAAACGAATATAGCAAAAGAACTCCATGGAGTTGAGGAAGATTCTTCCAAAATAACGAGTCCAAGTAAAAACGAGGATATTTTAGAAACGTCTCATAATGAGTCAAAGGTGCAAGGAGTGCGCATGGAGCACCCGTGGACAATTTCAGACTCTTCCTCACCTATTATCATTAGTGATGTGAGTTTCATTGAATGTTGTTTTCACATCATATATAAAGTTCCTGTACTAAGGGGCAAATTAAATTGGTTTTACAGGAGGACGATGAGGATTACTTGAGAGCAAGAGAGCAGAATATGAAATTGAAGAGAGAGATTGATGTGCTGAGGAAAGAGAATCAAGTTCTTAAAAATCAGCTGTTGTCATGTTCCACGCTTGAAACGGAGAACGACAAGTTGAGAAAGGAAGTGGGGGATTTGAGACGGGAATACCAACTTGCTAATAGTCTTGTGTCTCGACTAGAAAGACTAGTACTTGGTGAAGATGGCAATGCAACAAAAGAACAGAGTTCACCATACAATGGAAATGGGGAAACATGCAACTGGAAATAGCACCCCCAAATATTTAATATTAACTATATCTGAAAAGAACAAGATGCTTTAAACGTCGACAATGCTTCTACAATCTGTTCATCCTTTTCTCTCTTTGCAGAACATTCTGCACTAACTCATGATCTTCCTGGTTAGCATGTACGTTGGCAACGTCGGTTTTTGCTTCGTCTTCATACTTTACAGGGGTATACTAGTACCATTGAAAACGATTTGGTTGCTCAACCAGTCTGCGGTGTCCGATTTGGGAGAAAAATTTATGATTTTGCGTGTAAATACATTGAATAGTGGATATTACAAGGAGCAAGGATGCATAAGTGGACACAAACCTGAAGGCAAGAATTGCAATCAGGTGCACTTCTGCTCTTTCTCTGGTTTCTTTGTTGTCCTCTCTTTTGCTTTGGGGTAAAGCCTTTGTGCTCTCCAGCAATCTACAGCCCCTGTATACGGAATGGAAAGTTAAAGTTATCAGCTGTGTGGTTTCTGCAGCAAATCTTAGGGTCCTAATTGTGGATGCGGGAAAAAGTTTATCATTGCACTGCCGCAAAGAGCAAAATTACTGGGAAGGGCGTTCTTGTTCCATTCTTTTGGACCAGAATCAAAGGAAAGCAATTTACCTTCGGTGGAACTGCTTTGTTCACCAGATAGTTATGTCCAGCCCCGCCTTTTAGAGTCAGGTAGGCGTTTATGGGTAATTCGTTGGATTTTGTGTTGATTTATCAGTGAAACTTCAAGAGTGGGTATGCATGCAATTGATGATACTTTGTGAGGATGTGCTTATACAGAGCTTTTTAGAAAAAGCCAGTCAGGCGTGGATTCAGCTTGAAATAAGCAGAATAGGACCAATTCATAATGCAGAGTTCAATTCTTGTTGGCTTACATTCTTCTACCATTTAACCTTATGGTGTTACTGATTTATGTGATTCATGCAGGGTGGCAAGACTTTTCACAATAGTTCATCTTTTTTAACCACATGTGCTGCTCTGACTGCTACGATATTTCAGACTTTGGAACTGCCCCTTAGACCATGGCTTCATTGCTCATAGGAAAAGTTTTTTGGTAGTTTTCTTTTGGCTCAGCTAGAAGGAATCTATTGATCAGGAAATCGACAGTACGTGAGATGGGACTAGCAACCTCGACTATTGTAAATTTGTAAGGCTCTTCCATGATTGTATCCATTGAAAGATGATCTTCACAAAGTCGAGATTTTGCTCTTTCTTTTGACAAGGTGGCGGATTATTATTAGCAAAGGCAAGACTTTGGATGCTGCATATTACTGCGGTTTTAACTTCGCCGGTTTGCTGTTTCTATGATAATGACAACATTTGGACTTGTATCCCATTAATGGCATCAGTTGGTTCTCATGTATGGTACTGGTAGTCTTTTATATATCATCAGGGGTATAGTGATCTTTCGGCCAGTGGTCCATTCTGTTTCTCCACTTGCTCTGGAGATGATTACTTCTCAAGAAAGACACTCTTCAAAAGAATTTGCATCTTTTCCCCTCAGGTACCATGTTGTGCCATTTGTTTCTCTACTGGCGCAAGCTTCTTGACTTGTGGATAGCTGAATTTTAGTCTGTTATTTGAGCTTGAATGTAAACTGGTGAATGAGTTACATCTGTCCTTGGTAGTTTTCCTCTTTTCTGGGTGCAACTTTCGGTGAATAAATCTCGTTTTGGCCTGTTAGCACACTTTTTGTTTTTTCAATGTCTTTTGCTTTCGAAGATTCCCAGAATTTTTACCTTTGATGTCCTGGGTATTGGGAATGCGATAACTTGTGCAAATTGTCACCAATTTCTTGAGTTAATTTGGGGACCAGCAACCAGACATTGCAGTTAGCCAATCCCGACAAACTCAGGTCCATTGTTTAAGCCACAAAATCTAGCAGCTCAGTTCTAGTTCAGGCTTGAGTGCAAACAGATGTGGTTCACATACATTGTAGCAAACACCGTGCCTTTTGCCTTCGAGCATCTCCAATCACACTTATATATTGACTTTAGATCTCTATATTTAGAGACTCGTTCCAAAATAGAGATGTGTCTCTATTACCACTTCATAATGTAGAGTTTACTTCTTGGTTTACACCCTCTTACCAGTACCAGGAACCTTATGTGTACCGATTTATGTGATTCATGTGGCGTGAGATGACTTGTGACAATGGTTCATTGCTTTTCACCGCATGCGCTGCTCGACTGTACGAGATTTTTGATCGACTGTACGAGATTTTTGACTTTGGAAGTGCCCTTTACACCATAACTTCATTGCTCACAGGTAAATATTTTGGTTTTTTTTTTTGGCTCAGCAAGAAGAAATCTATTGATCAAGAAATGTAGAGTACAGGAGATGGTCCAACAACCTCTCATATTATCTCTCTTTCAAGATTTGGTATCCAATGGTGATCATTACTGGCAAGTTGGTGAATCATTGTTAGTAGAGGCAAGATTTCTGATGCCACATTTTACTGCAGTTTTAACTTCCCTGCTTTCTTGTTTCTATGATGTGGACATGGGCTTGGACTTGTATCCCATGGATGGAATCACTAGGTTATCATTCTAGATATAATCAGATGTTGTAGTTATCTTTCAGCCGGTGTGTTCTGTTCTCCACTTATTCACATCTTTTCCCATCAGGTACCTTGTTCTTCCATTTGTTTTTCTACGCGATAAGCTTCTCGATCTACGGATAGCTGATTTTTGTTCTATTATTTGAGCTTGAATCTATACAGGCGAATGAGTTGTATCTGTTTTTGATAGTTTTCTGCTTTTCCTGCGTGCAATTTTCGGCGTTTAGATCTCGTTTTGGCCTGTTCGCACATTTCCTTATTCTCAATCTCTTCTGCATTCAAAGTCTCGTTTAGATATTTTTTTCTCGTAGGTGGCCTGGGGTAATATTGCAAACTGTTACTGACATCTAGAGTGGATCTGGGGACCTGGAACCAGACATTGCAATTAGGCGAGAGATTTTTTAGTGCTGTGCTGGTATATCCCACGTGTGTGTGGGCACACAACGTGAACGTGGTATCCGCTCAGCGCATCCGAGCTGTTCAATACACTTTTGGATGGCTCGGATTGAAACCCTCTCTCCTCTCATCCCAACACTTTCTGTCATTTTCTCTTTCCAAATCTGAGCCGTTCAAAAATGAAATAGACGGCTCGGATGCGCAAATGGGCATCACGTGGTACCTTTCCAGCAATGAATTTTTTTCTCATTTAGGCAAATGCAGACTGACAATCCAAACTAAGGTCCATTTTTGTTCAGGCTCGAGTCCAAATAGATACGGTTCACACTTCGCACACGTTGCAAACTCAATTACAACTATAAACCTGGCTTTAATAAGAAGACATTCATCAGTACTTTAAAAGGAAATCCATAAGCCTAGGCTCTGTAAAAGTTATAAAATGTCAAATTTCAACCTTTGGAGGGAAAGAGTAATATATTTGTGCTGTTCTTTTAAAAATTTAATATAGAAATAGAGATTTTGATTGGAGTTGAAATGGATAATAGTGTTCTCTATATGTACTTTTGGAACTACAAGCTGTACTATTGAGATCTCTGTTTTAGAAAAATGGGTTGGATAGGGCCTAGGGGCACGGCAGACGCTCACATTTTCTTGTCAAGTTTCCTGTGGTCCAAACAGTCCCCTGTAATCTGTATTCCTTGTATTAACCCTGATTCTTTTTCTTTTTTTGTTTCAATGGTGAGGGGTTGTCCGGGTCAACTTACATGTACCTCGACTAATTTCCTTCCCGATCAGGTCCAAGGCAAGCCATTCACGCCGGAACTTGAGAATTCACAAGAAATTACACTTTTTTGCAGTCAGACTCTAAGAATCAAACTTTAATCAATTGTGTGGGGGTAAACTCACCAACCAACCGGACTAACATTGGGGCTATTAACCGTGATTCTGACACGTGCGAAATATGGGTTGGAGAGTAATCAGTCTTCCCTGTATGAACTGTGACTCTTATTGGAGGGGCAGGGCAGACCCCATTTTCTTGTCAAGTTTCCAGGTGTCCAAACAGTCCCCTGTAATTAGTCTTCCCTCTGTGATTCTTACACTTGTAAAATACGGAATCTAGTTTAGTTCAGGCAACCAGATGGTCCGGTCCATTAAATGTGGGGCAGTATGTGTAGTTGATATGCATTCAAGACCTGGAAAAGTTTTGAATGTGTGGTCACCCTAGCTATAACATGAAATGAATGCCATTCGTACATTTCATTTAGTGAGTGTACAGAGAGATTTAGTACACAGAGATTTTAGTGGGACCGGGATGTATAGTAAACAGAAAGTCTACTGGCACAGCAAATCTGTGAATAGATTGTGTACAGATTTTTATGTGGGGCTCATTGAGGGTTCCACACAAGTGATCCGAGCCGTTCATTATGTTGAAAACATTTTTTCAAGGACCTCCGTGAAAAATCAGCTCAATTCGATACCTATAAGTACTTGATCTAATCATCTAACTTTTCATTCTCTAAAAACTTGAATGAAAAGTTAGATGATTAAATCAAGTACTTATAGATATCAGATTGAGTTGATTTTTTGCGGAGGCTATTGAAAAAATGTTTTAAACATAATGAACGGCTCAGATCACCTTTGTAGGATCCGCAGTGGACCCCACATAGAAATCTGTGCACAAATTTGTTGTGTCAGTAGACTGGTTCGTTAGTAAAATGACTGGCAGGTGGAGTACGGAAGACTTTACGGAAGACGTAATTGCCACTTTCATGGGCTACAATTTCGAAATGACTCATACATGATAGGAAGTCTTTTAATGAAAAATACACGGCAACCATAACCCTGGTGAAACAGTTGGGACAATTTTGCCCTTGAATATAAAACGGCACCTTTTGTAATCAGAAGCTCCAACCTTATTTGCGCAAAAAAATGACAAGTCAATATATGAAACAGATGTTTTATTATATTGAAATAAATCATAATTTTTATTGATAAAGACCAAGTCATATTATATTTAATGAATGTCATCTCCCATTGAAGCTCAACCAATTTTATTTGGGCCAAAAAAAGGGCAAGTCAATATATAAAACAGACTTTTTATTATATTGAAACCATCATATTTATTGCTAAAGACCAAATCATATCTTGTTCAATGAATGCCATCTCCCATTCAAGCTCAACCAACCTTCTTTGGATAAAAAAAAAAGCAAGTCAATATATGAAACATACTTTTTATTATATTGAAACAAACCATCATTTTTATTAATAACAACCAAGTCATATTTTGTTCAATAAATGTCATCTCCCATTCAAGCTCAATCAACCTTATTCATCCAGAATATGACAAGTCAATATATGAAACATACGTTTTATTATATTGAAATAGACCATCATTTTTATTATTAAAGACCAAGTCATTTTTATTGAAATATGTCATCTCCTTTTCTCCCATTCCTCTTCACCGCCACTAGGCCCACCACCATCCAACCATCTCCGGCAGGACCGGCACCTCTCAACTTCCATAGCAACCGCCACCCCAGCCATACCCACCTCTCTCCCCCCCCCGCCCTCTCTCACTCTCTCTCTCAATTTGAAAACCCTCAATTCTCTGTTATTCACAAACCACAAAATCCCTTAATCTCTTCACCACCACCACTATCCCCCATCTCCGACACCATCACCCCTCAACCCCCATAGCAACCACCACCAAATTTTTTTGAAAGGCAAACCCAAATTAGTTTCGATTTTTCCCAAATCAAACCCAAATTAGTAGCGTTTTTTCCCAACCAAAACCTAAATCAGTGGAGGGTAACTGCACTTACTTGAGAGAGAGATACCAGAGTGAGATAGGAGTGGCCTGGTGTGTTGAACGATGAGAGATTGGGGGAGGAATGAGTTTTAGGGCTAATAAGTGATATGTAAAGGAGGGTAAAATAGACATTTCAAGTTGACACACCATGTATTAGTCAATATTTTTCCTCTTGTCATGAGAGTGGTAGTTTCAAGAGTGTAGAACATGATTTTGGGATTAATCCGGGTCAACACCTCTGATCCGTAATTTTCCCTATAGTATAATTGGTCCAACAACCTTGGCATATTAAGCTTAGGATTAAAACCCATTAGCCCAGCCCTCCCTCGGAGAAGAAAGGCTCTCAACTGTCATAAGCATGTTCAACAAGTGAGCTAGTACCAACCATGGAAGGAACCAAGTTCACTAGGGTGTCTATTCGAAATAACCACTACTCATGGGAGGATAGTCCATCGCCAAAAAGGTATTTAATACTAGTAACTAATATTGCCTGACATTTTAGGTTCCACACTTTTTGTGGCATGGCATGGATACGTGGATACTTTTATGTATATGCCATTATAACAAGGCAACTCGCAACCTTAGTGAAGATGATGTTAATTTTGATGAAGTGAATTACCGTCAGTCATATTGATATACATGAAAAAGTATGCCCAAAAGAAATATACGTTTACATAATTTAAAAGGGTTAAAAGTAACTTCAACATTCGTATGAATTGGTTTTATTGACCACCATACCAAAATCTGGCTCATCCGAATTTTGAGCTTGTCATATACGATCACAATTTAGACACAAAAAATCGATGAGCTTATTGTTATTGCTGGATTTGAATTGCTATTGCTTGATAGATTTGAACTACACTGATTGCAAGTTCTACGAGGACCAGTGCATTTCCATTTCTTTGCAGAGTGTGAGTGTTAGAGCAGCATTCACAAATTAGGATTCTGAGTCTCTGTGGCCTTTCACACACACGCACACATATATATTTTAAAATGGATGTCTAGGCCAACTTGCGCACCTCGACTAATTTCGAGACTATGAAATTAACAACCGGACAAATCATCCGGCGGCCTTCACATACTGTCAATTGTTTTGAGTTGGGTATCTTCAACACAAGATCAGTTAGGCTTCCAAAGATTGTTGGCCAACACTCTATATTGATCCCACATTTGTTTGTGTTATAAGTGTATTTTTTGGGGTTTTATTTGGGCAAAGTTTCTTTGTGATACCCAGTTTTATTTCTTGGGGTCCTCTCTATTTATTTATGCACTTGCACAGTTGCACTATTAGTTTGTCGCAAATCATCTCATGATCAACCCCCATGAACTAATATTGTTTGATCTTTGTGCAGTCTTTCCAATCATTCTCATTCTCTTTTGAGTTGGATGCTTTAGCACTCTTTACTCGTTGTCAAATAAGGGTTGGATAAAAGCCTTTATCATTTATCTGTTGCTCACCTCTCCATGTATTAGAGCTTGTACATGCGCGTGTGCACAGAGAGAGAGAGAGAGAGAGAGAGAGAGAGAGAGAGATGCATCTAAAGCATTACTAAAATAGCGGTTACAGATAACATGTGCATCCTAAAATCACCAACTAGATGATAATGAGCTGCAACTAGGACTAGAGAGACTAATTAGACACACTAGGACGATGAAAACTGGAGACTCGCTCACTCAAGTGCCAAACCACACAATAGACTTCATCCCCATCTTTATTTAGACGCTAACAACTAGCTTCATCCTGCGGCATGCAGGAATCTCACTCTTTCCTCCTAGCTTACTTCACCCTGCAACACAGATGACAAATAACCACAGAAACAGAGACAATTTTGTTAGTTATCCCCTTCAATCTGATCCAAGAAAAATCATGTACAGTACTACTCGGCCTTGACATGTTTCAATGAAATTTCTTTGAGTGCATCGTACCATGATAGTTATCTAGGTAGGTATAGTTCTCCCACACTAGGCTTTAAATAGCCTAATGTGGGAGAACTATAGTGTTACTTTTTGTTACTATTGAAAAGTGAAGAAATACATTTTTTATGATTCCATTAGTTATTTTTTTGGCTCATTTGTTACGATTTTTTTTATGGTATTCATTGAGAGAGAGAGAGAGAGAGAGAGAGAGAGAGAGAGAGAGAGGATACTTGGCGCAGTCAGTGCTGGGGCTGATCTTATAGGGAATATTGACACCACAGCTTTTGGGGAGGCTAGAAGCATAACCGGGGTTGATACCACCAACTTGGCCAGAAGCAGACTTCAGGCAATTGCAGGCAGTTTGGCGGTCCGCGGTGGTCTTAGCCGCGCTGTAGAGGGACCTAACACCGTTGCAGCAGGGCATCGGAACCGCACCACCACTCCTCAGGTAGCCGAGGCAGGGTTGGAGGCTGGTTAGCACCGTGCCACAAGTTACAGCAGCTTGGGCATGGGGTGCAGTCACCACCATGCACATGAGGACCACACAGGCAAGCTTCACCATTCCTGAAGGAGCCATTGGAAATGACTGACTTAAGAGGACTTTGTGGAGTAACACAAATTATATTCTAGCAGAGAAGTAAAAACTTTGCACTGAGACTGTGTGTGTGGCAAAGGTGTGTGCAGTGGGGGTGTTTAAATAGAGAAATGTGGTGTGAGGAAAAGAGGAGAGAATGACTTGCGTGTCTTGGAGTTAAACATTAGGTTAGTTGGTAGTTGGGGTAATCTCAATGTATTAATTAGGCATGCCTCATCAAACAAATTAAGTGAAAAAAAAAAAAGAACCCAAAGATAGCTAGAACCTTCCAAAAACAAAACTGGGAAAATCTACTGGTAAAATGTTGCATCCTGCCACTTGGGGCGCTACCCTGGGTTGTAGAGAACTTAGGCTTCCTGTAACGAGGTCTTGAGTTCGAACCTTAATTCCTCCATGCAAGGTGCTCTCAGCTTTCTTATTGAAGAGGTCATGGATTCACGCCCCATCGGAATTATTGCCCCCAAATTTAGCTCCAATATACTCCTTTAAGCTCTCTGCAGTTGTGGAGATGTAAATAGTAATAACAAAAAAGGTATGTCTGTAGTTGAAATAGTACTAAATTGGCTCGTTTGGTTTGCATTGCTTAATTTGTTATTTTTTGCTAGTTTTAAAATAAGAAAACAAGTCACACAAAAATAAGGATTTTTTTTTATAATTAATATTTTTGCTTGTATCCTATTCTAAATTGTCGGTTTCCAACTTCCATTGAAAATGCAATTAAGCTTATTTCTAATTCTAAGCAAATAAGTAAGGTAACCAACCAGTAGGGGAATGCTTATAAATATCCTAGGGACAGTTTTTGAAAACTTGCAATGAATGAGCTCAAAATTTGGTAAAAAATCAACATCATAATCTCCCCGCCCACCAATTATTGTAATTTGCAATAATCGAGATTTCTATGGCTAATTCTACTCTTTTTATGATTATATTACTGTCTCGTAGGAAATGTTTACATTTAGCATGAGGCATCGACCATTGTATGTTTTTTTTTGGGATAACAAAAGGTGTCTCGGTCAACTTATGCACAACTTGACTAATCCTTGAAGGACTAATATTTCCGTCCATTGATAGGGGTCCACTTAAAAGAAGGGGTAAGAGTCAATGAGTCATGTATAGACTCATCATACAAGTGTTGACAACCTGTAGGAGGTTTTGAACTTAAGACTTAGGAGGAAGAAACCCCCCATGTATCAGGCCTAGCCATCCCCACAGTAAGAAATTAAGGTTATCAAAGAGTATATGAGCTGGCCTCTATGACCTTCATTAGGTGAACTGTAATGTGTTATTATTATCTTTAGTGGCAGAAAACCTTGTTAACATCTTTGTAGGTATTATCTTTAGTGGCAGAAAACCTTGTTAACATCTTTGTAGGTGAACTGTAATGCTTCTATCTTTTTCTTTCTTTTTTTCAATCAGCAACAGGTTTATTACACCCGAACGAGAATGGAAATCCAACTAAAAATACACCCTTACGGCCCTAATGCTCGTTTGTCAAACAGACCCTTACTGCGATATTGATCAACCTTATTTTGGGTAATTAGATTTCCCATCGTAGTGGGATGCTTGTTTTTCTGCAAATTCAAGCAAAACACCTGTGACATTGATTTCAATACAACTTTTAATCTCCTGACCAAAGTTTCAGATGTTCAGTGAAAGGAGTAAGATACGTGACTCATATGAGTTGAGAACTTGATAACTTCCATTCTGTGTACCAAAGATAGGTATACTCTGTCGTTTCGTTTCCATCAACATATTCGTGTTTTTAAGGTGCATTTCCTTAACTATAAACTGGGCTAATCTTCAGCCTTTACCTCTAAGCCTTCTATTTCTTGCATCATAAGCAGGCGTAGAAATCTCTCCCTCTCTTTGGGGATTTGAATTACCTGTCTTGTACGTATTACTGATTTCTATTCCGTAGATCTAATTAACATTCCTCGAGTTTCTCGAATTTTTGAGGTATAGGGGCACGGCTATTTTGGTAGTAAAATTTTCTGAGAATAACTATTTTGTGCAGCCAAATGTTAGGTTTGTCTTTAGCCTTCCCTGCTGACATCCCCATTGATTGGGATTAGCTCTGTCTTTAGGCTTCCCCGCTGATACCCACTACGATTGAGGTGACTTACAACTTGCGCACCTTGACTAATTTCAGGACTATGAAATTAACAACCGGACAAACCCTCCATTGCCTTCGCATATAGTCAATTGTTTTGAGTTGGGTATCTTCAACAAAAGATCAGTTAGGCTTCCAAAGATTTCTTCGCCAAACTCTATATTGATCCACCTTTGTTTGTGTTATAAGTGAATTTTTTGGGTTTTTATTTCAAGTTTCTTTGTGATACCCAGTTTTATTTCTTGGGGTCTAGGGGCGGAGGCAGTGAGAGACAAGGGGAGGCAGTTGACCCCATTGCCTCCAAAATTTTCTTAGAGATAGGTATGATTTTCACCCCATTTTTACTCATTTGACCCCATTTAAATTTTATTTTTTCCCCAACTCATATAAAGGTTTTGTACTTGAGAAGAAAGAGGTCAAAATAGAATCACCACCCATATAAGGGTTCTGTTTCAGATTACTTATTCAAATTTTTATATATATATATATATTTTTTTTGATCCGCATTCAAATTTATATTTATTACATCTCTTTAGCCTCGATCTTTTAAACGCTTGTTTCTGTTATTAGATTACAATAGTTATGGAAATCATGGGATTAGTGCTTTTTGTTTCGAAACATGTGATTAAAATAGTGCTTAGTATTTTATACCAACAGGCTGTTGGTGTTGTTAATTTAGTGTGTTGGTGTTGAAACTATTACAAACGAGACTATCGTTCATCGATTTCAAAGTATGAAAAGTCATTGCGAGGTCAATTGTGAATCGAAGTTACATTTTGTTACTCCATATATATCTACTTTTTTATTAACTTGTTAATTTAATTGCTTTTTTCAATTAGCAACTAGAAAAAGTGAATCGGTTCAAAATTTTGACCTCCACTTATCGAAAATCTTGGCTCTGCCTTATTATGGTCTATTTATTTATGCACTTGGACTTTGGGGTAAGGGTGTTAGTTTGTGCAAATCATCTCATGATCAACCCCCCAAAACTAAGAACATCTCCAATAGGCTAAGCAAAGGTGGGTTTTCAGCAAAATAACTAGCCAAAGCCCAAAAATCCCTTCCCAGCAGACTAGCCCCAAGCTCGGGGATTTGGTTTTGCGCTACAGTAGCTCGTTTGGCCTGGCGTGGCACTGTAGCTCTCGTCTGTGGTGATTTCTTCTCCCGCTCTCAGTTTCCCTCGCTTTCTCTCATGACTCATCTCCATTCTCCCGCCCAACAGTTCCCTACTTCTCTCGGTTTCTCTCAGTTTCTCTCAGTTTCCTACTTCTCTCATCTCTATTTCCACAAGCAGATTCATTGCTGGTGGGTTTGCTGAGATTTTTCATCCTCCTAAAAGACAAGGTATGCTTCTCCCTCTTTTGAAATTACATGTTCTACTTGTGATTCTGGTTCAGAATATGGATTGTTTTGCTATAGGTTCTCTTTTCTTTTGGCTTGAATGATGAAGTACCTATTTAATGCGTTTGTTGTTATAGGATTGGCAAACAAAAAAACTGTAACCATTCAACCTGGGGGCAAAGATCAATTTGTGTTGTTTGCAACAACAAAGATCAAGAATCAGGGAAAACTAGCAACAAAAAAACATTTTTTTGTAGTTTTTTGAAGGGCCAATTGCTTATGCTATTGGAAGCTTCACACTAGAAAGGGCTAGCTAAACTACCATTTGGACCTTTTGGATAGTCTCTTTGCCTAGGATTGAATTGAGGCTATTGGAGATGCTCGATCTAATACTGTATGATCTTTGTGCAGGCTTTTCATTCATTCTCATTGTGTTTTGAGTTGGATTCTTTGGCACTCTTTACTTGTCATCAAATAAGGGTTGAGAGAGAGAGAGAGAGAGAGAGAGAGAGAGAGATTGCAGATAACATGTGCAACATAAAACCACCAACTAGATGATAATGAGCTGCAGCTAGGTCTAGAGACTAAAATCTTTGTGTTCTTGTGTATTTTCCTGTTGGTTTGTTTTTTCTACTTAGCTCTCATACTTTACTTCGTAAATGTCAAAACACGAACATTGTCCATGGACCTAGTTTCGTTCTACAATTTCAGCTGCAAATAGCGTTTGTGACATCTGATTTTTTTCCTTGAAAAAGTAATAATTTTGAAACAAAAGAATTAATTTCTTTCATTTTTTTCCCTAAAAGGAGTAACCTTTATAGTATTTGAGTGAAAAGATGTTTTGAGATAAAGAGACATGACTCTTACGAAAATGTGTTTATGATCCTATGGATAGGATGTCTCCCCCACATTGATTTTAGTTCTTAGAGTTCTCTCATCTCTCTATTATTTTCTATAGATTATAGACAATCTGATTCAAACTTAACAAACTGTGAGATTTATGTGGGTTGTATCTTGGAATCATATTCAGCTGATAGAACCTATATGATAGCGAATGCTGTGCCTTTCATCAATCTATTTTTCCTAAGTCTAACTGTCTATATATGTGCTTAGTTGTGTTCATGATTTTAATGTTTGATAACGTTTTTAATTATGAATGTTTGTGATAATTGCGTAATAATTAAATTTCCAACAAAATGTTGCATCGAGCACTTGGGCCTAATCCAAGTGGTGAGAATTCAGACTTCCTGTAAGGAGGTCTTATAGATGTGAAGACAATTTTAGAGTTGCAGTAAAAGAATGACCCGGAAGGTTTTGGGTCCCGCCCAACGCAGGTTTTAACATTTTTTAGAGTTTTTTAGTATTAGCTTGCTTGCGCATATAAAAGCAAAGCTAGGACTGTCTCTTTTTGTAACTCTAACATATTTTTATCATAGTGAAACACCCCAGCACCCCATGGACGTACGATTAAGCAATCAGCTTAAGTCGGAACCACGTAATCTCTGTGCCTTGTTCTTTTCTTGCTTTATATTGTTTTCTGTCCTTGGTTTGTTCTTCGATTGTATGCGTTTGCTTGTGGGTTTGGACATTCGAATCCCCAACAGGTCTTGAGTTCAAACTTTTTTTTTTTATTGTGGAGGTTGTGGATTCACGCCCCATTGAGATAGTTCGGCGTGATCACATTCTCCTTCTATGTAGATTTAGGCTAGCGGAAAGATTAACCTTTTTTTTTTTCCCCCCTTATCGACAAGGAAAGATTAACCTTAATTAGCTTCATTAATCAAGAGAAGAGATAAAATACTGATAACATGATTTTCGAATTTCAAAAGAAAATACTGATAGCATGTTTTATCTCCAATATTCTCTCTTTCACAGTTACAAACTTTAAACAGCTAGCCTGTTCAACACACTGATATAAATATTGACCACATTTATAGAGTAGATCGATTCAGTAAATGAGAATATTGCAGTTCGTAGTAAAGGAGCATATATAGATTTCTCCCCTTAATAAGGATTTATTAGTACATTCAACCAAGACTCAAAAGTGACATACAACTTAACTACAAAGACCAGAACAGTACGAAGCAAAGACATGAAAAACAAACCAACAGACTCTTATTCTTGCATTGATACAGTAGTACTGCTTGCGGAAAGCTACTCTTCTATCCTTCATCTTCCTTACTTCACCCTGTAAACACACACACACACAAACCAACCAACCAAGTAAGTAGAATATATATCTTCAGAGGTTGTACTAGTAACTAGTGGTAATTTTGACCGCATTTTAGTCTATATACGTATGAGAGAGAGAGAGAGAGAGAGAGAGAGAGAGAGAGAGAGAGAGTGAGTACCTGGAGCAGTCAGTGGAGGGGCTGATCTTGTAAGGAATGTAGACATTACATTTGGAAGGAAGGCTTTGAGCAAAGGCAGGATTAATCCCACTAAAGGAAACAGCAGCTTTCTGTAAGCACCTGCACGCTATTTGCCGATCTGGCGTGGTCCTAGCCAACCCATTCAGAGACCGAACGCCGTTACAGCACGGCGCCGACACCGGCCCACCCCTCCTCAGGTACCCCAGGCACGATAACAGGCTTCCCTGCACCTTCCCACATGTTAACGAATCCGCCTGAGCAGCCGCATTGGGTACTGAAACCACCAGTACCACAACCGCTACCATACAGTACAACACCACCAGGGAAGGAATCTTAACCACTGCCATGTTATGTTTATTCTTTTGCTATATCTTTTTTAGGGTAGTGAGTGAATGCTTGTGAAGAGAGTGTGTGGGTGTGGTACTGTTTATATAGATGGTGAGAAAGACAGCCCCATAATATTTTAACCTAGACAAGTGGTCACTGCCACCACCTGTCCCTTGTCCATATTTGTGCACCATATCTTTGACGACTTAGGGTGCACTATATTTGACTACCATCTAATCCAGTGGCGCATTATAAGGTGTAGTGTACATTTTAAGCCATCCATCTCGCTAATTAATGATTCGAATTTTATCTCGGATCCTACAAATTTAAATGAATTTGGATCCTGCAAATCCAAACGATCAAACCGTTGGATAATGTTTTTAATAGTCCAGATTTGTTTTCAATCCTTCACCTGTAATAGATTCAATAAATTTGAACCATTGATTTTCAAATGAATAGTTCAGATTGAACCGTACAACCTTCTCTGCAGTTGACTGCAGAGAAACCAAATCCATCAAAATTGTCCATTACCGATATGAAATGTTACCATTGATAGTTGAAATGGATTGTTCTGATTGTGCAGTACTACACCCCTATAGTGCAAAGGTGCATTATAGGGGGAACCAAGTCCGTGCTAATACGGTGCTATATACATGCCATTTTGGCCAAGTAACGTATGGGTATATGGTTCATCTTGTAATATATATGGGTAATGTCATATATGATGTTACATCAGATAATACTCAAGTGGAGTATTAATTTCGAAAACAAAATTGATTATGATCAATGTCTTATTCCCGAGCAAAGGTCGTTCCACTTTTTCAAAAAGTAACTTTTTGAAAAAGAAAGTAAATTTCAAGATAAAAAATTATGTGTTTAAGTAAATAATTTTCCTATCAATATGGATCTTATTTTATAGATTTTATTGAAATCTTTTAAACGGTGCAAAAAAAATTAAAAAATTATTTTTTATTTTCGTTATATTTAAGTTTAAAATTACTTTCTTTTTAAAAAAAAAATATTTTTGAGAAAGCGGAACGGGGCTGCTGGCCACTCAGTAGGGTGCCGGATCCTCCATCCATGAGGGATCTAGCTAGAGACAACTTAACTGCATGCGTCTATTGGTTGGTAGTTGAGTTCAATTCAATGAAATTAATGCAACGATTTTAATTAATTTATTTCCTGAAATCATACGTCCTTCTCATGAACTACTAGCTAGCTAGCTATAGCACTCTAGAAATTATCTTCTGAAAGCTATGGTTCTACTAGCCATAACAACACCCAAATCCCAATCAATATGGTCCGGTCCCACTAGATATGATGATATTTTCTCTGTCTCAGTAAGATCGTGTTCATATATGTCTGTGGGAAACTCCCCAATAATCATCCCCTGCAAATGGGCGGTGTGAATCACACCGTGTGATCGGTCTCCGAATTAATCAATGTGCGGATAAGCAAATTCGAACACTTGAGTTATTTAAAAAAGCTCTCCACTAATCACTATAAACTCAAAATATTAGCAAACATTTTTTGGACAGAATTCATTTTTACCATGATTAATTTGGTCTTATCAACTAAAACAGACTCACATTCAATGAAAGAAACCAGCACCCTTTACCTCTACCCTTCATTCTCACGATGAGGCTGGTCTGTCATAATTTTAAAAAACTACGGAGTACCACAAAAGTCCTATCTACATATTCCATGTTACCTTTACAAAATCGAAAATTCAATGCTTTTGGGCACCACCATATCACATGGTGTGCCAGAAACCTTCAATACGATGCATTTACATGCATCACTCTATTTATTTATTTATTTATTTTTTGGTCAAACGGAAAATCCTATTTATTTATTCGGTCTGTAGAAAGTTGTTTTTTTTTTCCCTATTAATCACGGAAAGTTCAAGGCCTTTCATCTCTTCGATTGGTTTTCTAGTTTTAACTTATTAAGAGAAAATCGTCATTGCGCTTACCATATAGCTATTCTGACCTTTCTCTTTTTACTTCTGAAGTCTTTTGAGAACATCGCCATTGCATTTTCCTATTTCTACTAATAATAGTATACAGTATATACTCCTTTAGTTTACAAAATGAAAGGTAAAAGAGTAAGGTTGTTTAATTTTGACCATTATTATCGAAGAGAGATAATCTCTATCTTTTTTGAAAAAAGCATTAAAATGGACCAATAAATGGGACGGTGATAGCTTTTTTCAGAAACTCGATTTTTCTACAATTGAGCTACAGAGAAGTCTCTATAGTTCCATCTTGACCGTTCATTTCAATTATTAATGGTCTATTCTATCCGAGAAGAGTTTTCCAACAAAATCTAACTATCCCGAACATTTCTGGACGAATGAGATTACACAGACTACTTCTTACAGTTCAAACACAAACGGCATTCAAAATTTTGTATTTATATATGCATCGTAAATGATGCATGAGTGGGTGCAGTGCAGTGTGCATGTGGGGGCCTTGATAGTAGACGTAGTTATGAATGAGCTAGAGTCCATTCACTTAACCCTTTCGATTGGTCTCGACTCTTGAGTTTAAATGCAGAGACCGACGTGTCATACCTCCTCAACCACTTTCCATTTAAGGGACTTGGGAGTGCAGGTTCAATCAATCTTTGCTAAATAAGTAAATCATTGAGCGTGCGCGCCCATTACCACTTGCCCCCTCGATCTCCTCAAAATCACTCTGCTTGGTTTAATATTTTGAGAATAACCTTTAACTCTCGGCACAGTTTTCAATAAATCATTCTATTTATCTTTTTTCATTCATTACCACTCAACTATTAAAAATAACTTTCTAAAATGTAAACCAAACAAAATGATTGTCTCTCCTCCGCAATTTGTTAGTCCTTTTTGGATGATCGTGATCACGTGGGTCTTCCTCTCGGCTAGAGGCGGAGCCGAGATTTTAAATCAGGAGCAAATGAGAGCACATTTTTTTTGTTTCGTGTTGGCCGTAAAGTATGAAGAAGAAGGCTACATGTAGATTTATATAATTGAGACTTTTATCGTGGGATTTTTTATTAGTAAAAACAATCGATGTTTAGACCAACTCATGTGGTATGCCAATGAATGTCATTTAGATATTACTGGTATGATCCAAACCGTTTTAAAAATAAAATAAAACAATCTTTACATTGATTGTGTATAAATGAATTTCTCCGAATAATAGTAGATGCCTAACCAAATTACCTTAGTGTAAAAAAAAGTTTTGGCTTGAAATTAAGAGTGGGGGTGGCACCTAAACACCCCGCTAATTGGCTCCGCCCCTAGTCCTGGCTTTGATTTGATCCCTTGCCAATGAACATTGATAATGGTCCCTCATGAATTAATCGAGATGCACACTAGTTAGTTATAAAAAGGAAAATGCTAATAACATTCCAACGAGCTGTGCCTGTCAATGAGGCAAAAAAAAGGACAAAACAATTATTAAAAAAAATTATGTGTAAAGTGTCTTGAAGAATGTTCAAAGTGTATCGAATTTTTTTTTTTTTGCCTTAAAAATGAAAACATTTATTTCTCAATTATGTATATGACTCATGCTTGTTCGGTTGGGGATTTTGGTTTTGGACTTTTCTCTCTGCACATCGTCTCCAATAAATTTTTTTCTCAATCATTACTCTCATTTCTCTCTTTATCTTTCTCCTCTCATTACCCAAAATCCTAAAACAAACAAGCTCAAAACTTGTTAATTTAATTTGTGGCTTGCTCGGTTAAGTACAGGACTCTGGTAGCGCTGTCTGAAAGACAACTAGTAGGCATGCAATTGGTAGCTCAGTGGCTCATGGCTCACTCCCACATACATGTCTGGGTGGTCAAGCGCATGAGTTTGAATCGTACTAACAACGCCTTTTTGAACTTGGTCTTTCTACGAAGCTCGGTTGTGGTCCACTAATCCTTGGTGGGGCGGTAGTTGCTATAGCTGTTTGGTCTCTTCCAGGCCCCGCCGCAGTTCTGGAGTCTCAATGATCACTTCCAAGGGAGGGTTACTATGGCCGGTTGCCCCCTTCTCCACCCTTTTGACTCAGGGAAACAAAAAAGGCAATTGCTATCCACAATCTTTTCTACGAATTAATCTTACTGCCATCAACGGAGGCTTGATCAAAGTCGGGAAAAAAAAATCACTTATGATTCAAGATTTGATAGCTCCAAAGATGGTTTTAAAACTTGAGATCTAATTGGAAGTGAGAAAATCTAATCATTAAGTTAGCGTACGTAATTGGATCGATACCACTATTTCTAGTGGAACATCAATTGGGGTTTCTAGAACAATGCCCTGATTCCCTCTCTCTCAACATAGGTTTCAAATAATTTTTTTTTCTTTCTATTTGTTATTCTTATCTCTTTATCTATCTATCTCAGATTATTACTCAAAAAACCTACATCAAAATCCGTACTAGAAGAACTCTGAGTAATTGGAGGGACGACCATATATTCAAGTCATTGGGCCACTAGCTTTTATATATACGGAACGGTTCAAGGGACACCTTAAAAAAACACCTAAAAAAACACCCATAATCTCAATCTCATAGTTCCTGATCAAATTTTTATAATCCGAACCGTTCAATGTGTGTAGAATGTGATTTTAAGTGTGCTTGTGAGAAATTAGCAAAAAAAATGACCGGGAAAGGTTTGATTTGAGCAGTTTTTATTTGAACCGTTCAATAAAAAACTGTTCGAAACTGTTCGGATCAAGCCCTTCCCGGTCTTTTTTTTGCTGATTTCTCACATATACCCTTAAAATCACGTTCTGATCACATTGAGCGGCTCAGATCATCAAAATTTGATCGGAAATTATGAGGTGTTTTTTTAGGTGTCTCCGGAACCGTCCCGATATATATATATATATATATATATATATATATATATATAAAAGGCATTTTGTCATTGGGCTTTACAGCCTAATGAGGTGATATTATTGGACAGCCCACTTAAACTATGTTATGTGTGAGGCTAAAAGGGTGATCATCAGCCCGGCCACTTAAGGGCAACTGGGCAAGTACAACAACAACTAGCAAATATATACTGTATTATTATTAGCAAGAGAAAAGGGCATTTTGATGGGACATTTGCAAGAAAAGATGACCGCTTAATACCTACTACATAAGAATGACTTTTTGACTCTTAAAATGACTTCAAAAAATTAAGTCGCTTAATATCTACATAATTCTGACTGAATTTCTCAATACTCGTACGTATACCACGCCTTCCTTGACCACAATCATCGTGGCTACCACCCTCTATCGCCACTGAGACAGATTAATTTACCTAACAAGTCTCTTTGAACGAGCCGAGTCTATATAAATAAGCCAATTTTTTGCAAGTCGAGCCACCAAACTACTGTCGTATCCACCACCACCACCACCACTCCACGTATTGTATTGTGCGCACACTCGTGTGCGCATGTGGCATTTTTGCATAGCATTGCCCCAAAATCCATGTCATCAATGCAGATGCAAGGAGAAAGGGAAGCATGAAACCCGGGGGAAGGGGATCGAATACACAGTTCAGCAACATCTCTCCCAATCTTCCTACTCCTACATGTGATCTGACCGTCCAAATAATAGCTGACACGTCACCCTTCTTTTGACTCCAATTTCCATGCTTTGAATACCATCATGCATGTGAACTCCTTCAACACGAACCCATTGATCATCTTTTTTACGCTTTTATATGTTCACCCGCCACGTGTCCTATTGACCCATAAAAAAGCCGTTGCCATGTCACTGTCGCCAAAGGCCAAGAACCCAGGTGGACCAGTGCTAGCTAGCAAGCATGATCGCGTACGTGTCATTTAACAAGTTCATGACTAAGTGTATGATTTCCGTAAGAAAATGCGATGGCGTTAAAGACTTAAAAGGGTCTTGAGGTGGAATGTGGCCGTGCGCCATGGCGGTTGGTCAATTACTCCGGTGACGGACCTTATGACTGACGAGCAATACTCGAATGGTTCGAGTAAAAATCAGTTTTGTTCACAGACATAAACTATAATGAATTGCGGTGAACATCTGTCATTCACCCATATCCTAGTAGCTTACAAGTCCAATACTCAAAGGCAACCAACTTAGGATAATCTGCTTGGGAAAATGTCCTACTTTCTCTTCTTTTACCCACGGCAAATCAAAATCTAAACGACTTTAAAAGAGAAATATAGAGTGCAACCCATTCCACAAAGAGATTAATTAACTTTCAAACTCGAACACGCGAGGACGAGAAAGTGAAGAAAGTGAAAAGGTACCAATTCCGGTCGTTTCTTAATTATTTAGAGGACAATCAATTACGTGACAACACTTTCTCATTTGTATAGGCAAAATCTACAAAATAGATTTCTTTGTTAGTTTTGATACAATAAGAAAGTACGTACGTACGTAGATGAAGAGAGTGAAGGAAGGTAGAGGTGGGCCAACCATAAGTTATTGCATTGCTGCATATGATTTGCGTTAATGAGTTGAATCTGTTCTTCAGTACTTGGCCGGCTCAAAAGCGATCACTTAATTTCCTACCTGTTTTTGTTATCAAAAAACAAAACAATTTACAAGAGGATCTCATTAGCTAGCTAGCTTCCTACCCCCACGGGCCACCACCGGTACAATGCAAACCCAATCTCAAGCTTTATTGCAGTGCCCCTCCTTCGTGTGTATGTATAAATATACGTAACCATTTTCACTCACACTCTCAAGCCTTACTTACTCTAAGCAAAGACTCACTCACTGGTCACTGCATTTGAATGGCAAAGTTTTCAATGCAATATCTACCACTTTTCTTATTTCTTTTCTGCTGCGTATCCCACGGCGGAGCCGATGGGTTCTATAGCGGTTGGCAAAGTGCTCACGCCACGTTCTATGGTGGCTCTGATGCTTCTGGCACAATGGGTTAGTGAATAATTTCCTCTCTCCCCGCACCTGTGTGTGCTTTAACAAATTTGAAATATGATAGTCATGTAAGGGAACAAAATTCAGGAAAACCAACTTATTAACAATTTGAGATACGGTAGTCACTCTTTCTTAATTTGTTTTCTAATTCAGGAAAATCAACTTTTTAAGGGAACATAATCGTTACTCTCATAGGGTCTTGACTCTCCAAGGAATACCCTTTGACAGTTTAACAATATTACTTAGTTAGAAAGGAAGGGACAAAAGAGAAATTTTGTATAAAGTATGCCTCATTAAGTATTCAAAATAGACAAATATTTTGGGACAAGCAAATTTCAAAAAGTGGACAAACAATTTGGGACAGGAAGTACCCAAATAGCCCTTTTATGATATAAGTCATTTTGCAACGTTTCCGTAGGTGACATTTATAAAATTACGAGGACAACAAGTGACATGTCACATGTTGTGCATGCATGACATTAATGATACATTTTCAAAATCACAATGACATTTGTGGGTGCAGGGGGAGCATGTGGGTATGGAAACTTGTACAGCCAGGGGTATGGCACCAGAACTGCAGCTCTAAGCACAACTCTCTTCAACAATGGCTTGAGCTGTGGCGCATGTTATCAACTGAGGTGCCAAAATGATCCCCAATGGTGCCTTCGTAACACCATTACGGTCACTGCCACCAACTTCTGTCCCCCGAACTACGCCCTCTCTAATGATAATGGCGGGTGGTGCAATCCCCCTCTCCAACACTTCGATTTGGCACAACCTGCTTTCCTAAAGATTGCACAATATCGTGCTGGAATTGTTCCTGTAGCTTACAGAAGGTAATATGGTTCCCAGTACTGTAT